>NC_133620.1:41439374-41739374 GCF_048593235.1 Sminthopsis crassicaudata
AGCATTTTAGACTTGGAAACTTATATCTCACTCTGGAAACCAATTTGACCCAAACCAGGTCCTATGAAGTCAAGACTAGAGACTTCCAAGGCAGTAGGGATCCTGCTGAAACCCCCAAGCATCTGATTTGCCTAATGCATTTTTAAAGATGATCAAGTGAGTATATTTATTCTTCTTTGTTCCCTGCTGCTTCTTTCCTCTCTCAACCTCCCTCTGAAAAGTCATTGCCATTTTTGGAGGGAATTTATGATCAAATGCTTGTGGTTACTGCTAGGTTAGATTGCTATTAACTAGTACAGAATGCAAATGGATATAAGGCTTATCAAACTGAGATCCCCACCATCACTGGTATAAGAGCCAGAACCCCAGTAATATGTGACCAGGATGCAGTTTTTTATAGCAGAGGTTCAGGTGACATATTCTAATATAGGGAAAAAATAATCTTCGCGGAGAAGGAAATATATTTGTATACTTCCTGACAAAAGTTTGGTAGGGGCCCAGGAGTACTATTTACATTTATATATGTAGTTATACCATGTAATTAAAGTCAACAGATAAGCACATCAATATGTTGAAACAGATGTAAAAAAACATAGATAGACATATTGCACAGAAACCTTGATATTGCATCCAAATGAAATACCAGATCCCAAATATGCCCCGCAGGATTTTTGCTCAAGGCTATGCTTAGGTATACTCAAAAATTCCCGATAGCTAGTCACTGGGGAAAGCATGTGCTTTTACAGATAATTGCTACTGGCAGCCAGAGACCTAGAGAATTTGATGTGTAATAATGTGACCTGACTATGTATTAAACTTTTTTGAAGGACATGTGTAAAGTAATTTTTAATGCCTCTCACACACCTCAGGATTCTTTTGGGTGGTGGGAGGATTTTACTGGAGTTGGCATATTTTTAACAGGTTTCCCATTAAAATAATAAATGCATAAATTCATAGGATCACAGGTTTAAGTCTAGAAGGGACCTTAATGATCACACTGTCCAAATTCTCTCATTTTCCATGAGGAACTGGTAGAGACCAAGGTCCAGAGATGAGAAATGGCTGAGGTCACACAGATAGTAAGTACGAAGGCTAAGATGAAAATACAGGTCCTCAAATTCCAAATCCAGCATCCTGCAGTATAAACCTCAAACTAATAGCAATTGCATTATGTTGCCTTCTAGGTGAAATTCATTTTATTTTTGGGCCACTGCTGACCTATGCATTGTTTTTCTTCTAAAGGACAGAGGTTTGAAGACATAATTGGGGGGAAGGATGGGCAGAATTGAGGAGAGAAAAATTTGAGTTTAAGGAAAGAAGAACCAAGTCAAATGATCCTGGATGATGAATAAATCCAGGATAACCTGTGGGACTCAGTCTCTCTGATAGAAATGTAAAATGGTGGTAGTCGGGCCACAGGGGAGATTGAATTAGTTGGTCTCAAAGTTTCCTTCTTTAGTTTCTCATTTTGTCATTACCTTGTAACTGGATGGGATCTCAGGGACCATTTAGTCCTACTATACAGAAAGGTTTCTATGAAATAATTTGTTTCAAGTCAAAGGACTTAGGTTTACCTCTTTACTGATGTGGGGATCTTGAGTCAGTCACTCCTCGCCTGAAAAATGAATGGAGCCGGATCAGAAGAATACTCCAGCTCTCCACCAGATTTAATTCTATGACTGTGATTCAGTGGACCAAGAAAAGCATAAGAAATACAGTTTGTTAAGGAGAGATTAAACTTATTTCTTGAATCCATTCTCTTCTCCTTATTTAAGGCCGATAAGCATCTACGATGCTATTTAACATCGTAATCATCGTCTTTTTTTTTTTTTTTTTTTATTAACTCTAGTAATGTTTAAAAGATGGTTCCTGAGGTATTTTAAATACAATGCTTCAGAAGCTATAATTAAATAACTTGGAAGGAAAAAATATTGTACTTTGGTAAAAACACATGTGCCATGAGTTTCATTGGCACTTTAATTCAATATTGCTTCAATGTTATTCTGCTGTCTCGTTTTTATTGTTCAATAGTAACATGTAAATCTTAATTAAGGTGCATGTCATAGTGTTCTGAGGTGGCTAAATCTTTCACCAAGTGACTTGGAGACTTGAGAGAGTCAACTAATAATATTATTATTAATATGTATTAATAATATTGGTTCCTTCTCTCCCTGGTCCTCACCATTAACCTGTGAATGATGAGAGATTGATACTTCAATCTCTTCAAAAAATAAAAGTCCATGCAATGGAGAAAATCCAAACCAATCCATGGATCGAATAGAGTCTGATCTATTGAGATAATTGCAAAAAGCTGGGATATTTTAGGGGTTTCCACTGGAGACAGGCACCAAAGCGGAATTTTACATTATTGTAATCGGATGCCAGGAAGATGAACTTCCGAAATGACAACTTCTCAGGAAAATGATGTAGATCTCATTTCCATTAAGATCATTAAGAGCCAAATTCCTTCTTCAGAAATGCAAATGGATTTTCTATAGAAATCAAAGAGAAAGGGGGAGGTCTGGGTCCCAGACTGCCAGAAAGAGCTATGGGAAGAGCTTGTAAACTCCTGGTTATTAACTGACTCTTGTGGATTATCCAGGTGGACTCTTTTTCTTCTTGCTCTTGTGCTTTTGGGTGATTTATAACAGTAACAATAGTACTAATACTAAAGCCATTTGGTGGATGGAGATGGAGTGGGAGGAGATGCAGACTTGTAATTCATCCTACCTTGCAGGAAAACTTTTCCAGTCTCTCTTAATCCTAATACTTTCCCTAAATTATTTCCTATTTATCCTGTATATAACTTGCTTTACATATACACATACACCCAGCCACCCCCACACTCATATATACATGTGTGTAATGTGTAATGCTTCACTGACTTGTTTAGAGTCTGGTAGCTACTAAATACCTTAAATTCGAATTGTTTCAAATCTATCACTCTCTGCAACATGCATATTCCATTACAAGGAAGACAAAGGAAAGAAAGGCATTGAGACTCAAACTAATGATTTTTCTAGTCTCTCAACAATTCAGGCCAAAAGCTTGGTGAGAAAAAACATGGGGTTTCAAAAGTTAAAGGAGGTTTTGGATTATCCTTTGGAATTCCTGAAATATCTCAGTTTCTTTTGGGTAGCTCATAGTTTATGTGGTTTATTATGTCTTTCAGTCAAGTCCAGATAAATTCCTTTACTTATTTTTCCTATGCCTGAATGAATTTTCTTATAAGATTTTTTTTTAACCAATATAATTCTCAATCTCCATTCTCCCTTTTAAAATTGACTTTCTTCAGATAATCAGCCAATCAGTTAACAAACACTTAATAAGTACTTCCAATATGAAAGGTATTATGCTAAGAACTAGGAATAAAAAGAAAGACAGCTCCCTCCACACACTAGGAGCTCACAATCCCCTAGGAGCTCACAATCTAATAGTTGGTAAAAATATATAAATATATAGTTTAATCTTTTTAATTTTTGGATAAAGAAATTGAAGTACAGAGACAATCAGTCATTTATTAAACACTCTGTGTCAGGCATAGTGATATGCATTGGGTATATTTTTAAAATATACTAACATCTCTAACATCAGGGAATTCATACTTTAATGGAGAGGACAATATGAAAATGATTAATAGATGGATAATAGAATTATTCTGGATTCAGGGTTTGGTAAACTGATAGTACTAGGAGATTTGACAGTGGAAGAAGATTGTTTAGAATTAAGTGGGTTCCTTAATGAAGAGATAGGGAAGGAAAATGTTGCCAGTTTAAGGGTAATGATCTGGGAAAGTATTGAGAGTTGAGGGAATAGAGGTCACTGTGTGTGTTAAAGAGTTTGTGGGGCATAAGGTAAGATGGAATGATAAAAGATTATGATCAGATAAAGGATTTCATAGTTCTTGAACATAGAAAGTGAGTGATGGTAAGATCAAGAGTATGACATCTGTCAAGATGTTAGAACACACCCTGTTTTCCAGAGCTAAGGTCCAACAAGCAAGCTGTGCCCTAAGCTTGGCGTAAGAACAATCCTTTGCACTCACTTTTTAGAACTGATGGTCTTGGAATTCGAACAAGCATTAATAGGCTCAGTCATGAAGCCCTGCTATGAATGGACTTTTTGTCACTAGACAACCTTATTTTGTTGTTGCTGTTGTACTTCACTACAGCTCTTATACTACACTATTTATTTCTTTGTCTAGCTATAAATATCTAAGTCAAGATTTGGCCACATTAAAGTGAGTTCTCCCACGGAAAGGAAGGACAGGAACATGTGTCTAATTTGCCTTTTTGTTTGCAAATTTTCTCTCACTTTGAAATTAGACTTCTGCTTGATTCCCAACTCTCCTGTTTCTAGATGCTCCATTTGGCTCTGGCCATTCAATTTTAGACACTGGTTCAGACTAACTGCCACATCTCAGTTGGCATAGATAGAATGGAAGAATAGAAAATGAATAGATCAAGAACCTGGAAGTTAGGTTACTCGAGGGAGTCTCAACATATATATTGAAGCCAGCCAATGGTTATCAAGCATTTATTAAGCATTTACTGTGTGTAACAGGAAGATTGTGTGTTGATCAACTGTGAAAGACTTGGTTTGTCTCAATGGTTCAGTGAACCAAGAAAATCACAATAAATTTTGGATGGAAAATGCTATCTGCATCCAGAAAGAGGAATATGAAGACTGAATGTAAATCAACACGTAGTATGTTCACTTTTTTTTTCTCTTCTGTTTTTTTTTCCTCTTATGGTTTTCTCCTTTTGTTCTGATTTTTCTCCTCCAACATGATTCATAAGGAAATTTATTAAAAAAAAATAAATGTACATGTATAATCAGAAAAAAATTAATATGAAATTGGGAGGTATCCAATAAAATAAATAAAATATAATAAAACATAAAGAAGCATTTATCATTTGTCTAGGTGTTAGGGATACCGAGAAAGACAAAACAATCCCCATCTTTAGGGAACTTACATTCCCATGGGGACAAAAGTTAGAGAAGAGAGAAAGTCTGTGTTCCTACCTTCTGTGAAACACATGGATCAGGAGGGAAGTGTTATTGTCCATGCACTTTTCTCCTTTCTCTGCCTTTTAAAAATCCCATAAATAGAGGAAGCCATATGCTGCTGGGTTCTAGAGTCTATGCTTCTTGAGGATACTCCATAAATGTAAAACTCATCTTTCCATTATGAATCCATTTTTTACTGGAGCACACTCAAAGTAAAGGCAATCTATAAAGAACAAAATCTTTATTATACTTTACCCTTTAAAGTGAACCAAAACACAAAACAAAACAAAACAAAAAACTAAATTAAATGCTAACTTAATCTTACATAAATGCTTTTGTGGTACTAACCCTAATCATTTAGAAAATATTGGAAGAGAAGATGCTGTGCAAACCTGAAAAAATAATTTGTCCTTTCTGGGCTTCAGTTTCCTAATCTGTAAAATGAGGAGGTTGTATTTGTTGATTTATGAGGTCATTTCTAGCTTTAAAACTCTGATCCTTCTTTCTCTGGAGCTAGAGGAATTGCTTTTTTTTTTTTTTTTTTTTTTTTTTTTTTAAATTATTATTATTAAGCTAAAAGAATTTCTTGAACAGTTTTGGTTTTGAAAAAATATATTCTATTGGCATTCAAGAAGGAACACCATTTATTATGAGAGAGATTATGGACTTTTTTGTAGAAGTAGAGTCCACCCTAGTGGAATCTTAGATTATTGAAGTATTGGATTATTAGAAGAGAGAAAAATATGTTGGTCTGTCACTGAGCAAAGCTCCTAAAACAAGAGATATTTAGGGCTCTATTTTTACTGGATAGGTATAGTTTGGCTCATGTTTACTTATTGAAAATGCACCTTTTAAATTGCATGCATTTCAGATCTGTGCTAAGAGGCATTTTAGCTAGGGCCTGTGATTTTCACTGACGATTGATGTTCCAAATACCTCTATTCCTGCCTGTTGATTTTTCTTTTATGTTTGCTCAGAAATCTATTGGGTCTCTTATAAGAAGATAGTAAGAAAGCATACATCTACCTGTACTTAGTGAGTTCAAATTACTAGGTCCAGATGGACGACTTTCCAGAGTAATGAAATAAAGTTGTAGATGGAATTGCTGAACCATTCTCAGTTATTTCTGAAAGATTGTGGAGAATGGCGGACATAACTGCAGACCTGGAGAAAGGGGAAGATTTTCTTAATTTTCAAAACAGGGAAGAGAAGATAATGAAACCTGCATACCATAGACCTTTCAGCACAGATTCCTAAGGAAATTCTACATTTTCTTATTAAAGGGGGCTAAATAGGTAGAAAAGGAAGGAGTAATCATAGACAAGCTGGCTTTTTGCCATAGAATTTGATTGCATATATGGCAAGATGATCAAGTAATTTTTCTGCAAACCTTTTCAATATATAATATTTATAAAAAGGAAATAGCATCAGATATAAGATAATTAAAGCTGAATCCATAAGAATAACACTGTACAACATGAAAGTTTCATGAAATAATAATGAAGAAATGAAATACTTATACCCCTTGGCGTCCTCTATACTACAGATTGGATGCAGCTAGTACAAATAATCCCCCAGTCTTGTGCTTCAGAATCTGGTTGAGGATTCTGGTCAGGTGCTTCATAGAATGATCCATTTTCAATCACTCTTCACCTTACCATGGGTAAGGGGATCCCTTATCTACATGTATAGCCATCATCTCTCTTCTGAGGTTTAGTCCAATGACACAATGCCAGCTCTTCTTCTCCATTTGACTGTTCCATAGTCATCTGAAACCCAACATGTTCAAAGCAAAGCTCATTATCTTTTCCTCTGAACCAACTCTGTCTCCTAGTCCTCTATTTCTGTCAGGGGAAAGATCTTTTTTCCAGTTACCCAAATTCACAATTTAGAAGTCATTCTTTTCACTCTCCCTCACATCCCTATATCTGATCACTTGCCAAACCTTATTAGCAACTACCTACTCAACCCGGTTCATATTTGTCTTTTTCTCTCCATATCACCTTAATCCAATCACCTATACAATAATCTAATCATCTAATCGAATCACCTTAATCCAAAGTCTTTATCACCTTCTGCCTGGACTAATGCAAAAACCTCTCAATTCCTTTCCTTGCCATCATTATACTTTATTCAGTCCATTTCCCCCATAACTACAAAATTGATATTCTTGAAATGTAGATTTGATCACGTCACTCTTCTGTTCATGAAGCTGTAGTGGTTCCCGTTTGATTTTAGGCTAAAATACAAACTCCTCTGTTTGGTATTTCAAGTTCTAAATAATGTGCTTCCATTCTATCTTTCCAGGTTGATTACAAATCCATCCCCTCTGAAACTATTTATGCTTCAGTTATTCTGATCTTCTTTCTGTTTCCCACATATGAGATACTAATGTAGGGATGTGATGGTGAATGCAACAATTGGATATCTGAAAAAAAAAATGTAATCATGATTTTCTCTGTCACTTTCTTAAGTCTAGACAGCCAATAAAACAAATCAAGTCCTAGTTTGTAGCCTTTGCCAATTTTTGAAGGAAAAATGCTCACCTGAAAATTTAATACTCAGCTTTTTGGAGCCATAGAGCCATCTCTATCCCATCACTGATTGGGACCCAGGTTTGCTATGAAAAATGCCTCTGCTGTGGCTTACATGGGTTCCAGCACAATATGGAAAGGATTTACCTTTGATTCTCTTGGGTTTTTTAAGATCATGAATATGAAAGGAAGTGAACAGGGACATGTTTCCTTATTGTTTGAGTCAAAGTCAAACAGTTGGCATCAGGAGGAATAAATAAAGGTACAGGTGGAAGCAGCAGATTAAGGCCTTGGGCATAGCAAATATAGGATTCGGCTATAGCAGATTCAAGCCTGAGGCAGGGTAATCTTGCTGAATGTTATAGAACGATAATCAGTCTTGTCAAGAGTGGAGTTTCTCTATGAATACATAGGGGTAGAATACTCCCCCTAAAATGACAGACCTTCTTCCTGGCTTGGCAGTTCACCCAAACCAGGGCCAGCCCTGAAATGCAATGTCCTTCCATTGAGTTTCCCTTCATATAATTGATAGGCAATAATTTTGAATGTTGTACACTAAAGATATATAAGCAGTCAGCACAGAAAACAAGCCAACCTCCCCCTCCCTCAAATCCTCCATTCCCTGGTCGCCCAAAAGAAGAAAAGGAAATCACAATTGAAAAAAAAAAAAAAAAGGGTAGAAAGAAAAATATAGTTCTAAAAATATTTCCCTAGAAAGTTCCCTACATACAAATGAGGAAAAACCAATAACCTTCCTCTTCCATACAAATAAATCATCACAAAACCAACCTCAGTGACTCTTGAATGAAAACTGACATTCAGAAAGACAAATCCTTCAAAAATAGAAAATATGTGCGGGACATATCAAACATTTCCCCAGTGCTCATCTCCTACAGAGAGGCATCAAACACGTACTCCCGGGACAGTCTCCGAAACCAGAAAAGAAGTTTGAACACTGTCAGGCTTCTCAGTTGACATTAAGTTACTAATAGAGGCTGTCTAGGAGGAAAGTGTATCCTCTTATCTCATAGTTGAGCCTAATGCTGCCTTGCCTTTCTCTAAAAAACTAAACCGTAGGATCTGTGTTGAGACATTTTTGGGCAGTGGTTTTCTTTTGGAGAATTAGCCTAACCAATTTGTATGGATGCACAAGTTCATGATGTTTAGAAAGAACAAGGTGCTTGAAATCAAATCTAGAGGAAGCACCTTCATTCAGTGTCATGAAAGAGTTGTCCTGGGTATTTAATTGTATGTGTGTGTGTGTGGTGTATATACATACATACATACATACATATATATATATATATATATATTTGTGTGTATACATACATAAATACATACATACATATATATTTATGTGTGTGTGTGTGTGTGTGTGTGTGTGTGTCAGTGACTCACTGATTTTCTAAGATATTTAAATTTCAGAGCAGGTGCTTATCTGCTTTGGGAAAAGAGGGCACTCATTTGGAGAAGAAATGGACTTTTCCTCCATTTCTAGCATGGAGGGGTATAGTGGAAGAAGGAACAAGGGGGAGCATAGAATTCTTGTGCTGACCTCTGGAAGGAGTTTATTATGAGGATCAAGAGTTTCACCCCGTGGAGATAGATTTAGGGGAAAGCCATCTTGTCTGTAGCTTCATTTAAGTATGAATTGTAAATCAAGGTCAGAAGACTTTTAGAACTGGGCTGTTATAAAAAGATTATGCCTCTAAGAAAGAGATTGGTCAGACCCTTGGTTGACAATCTGACAGGCAATAACTTGAGTGATAGTTCACATGAGAATACCTGGAGCCTCAATGAATCAAAACAGACTCAGAAAAATCATCAGTTTGATAAGAACGCATTGGCTGAGTTAACTCTAATCAAAGAAGCACCTAGTGTTCTCAAAGACAAGACTTGATTAGGTGAAGAGAAGAGGGATAGGATGGAAGGAAAAAGAATTCAGAATGTGAATGCATCAGGGGGAGAGCTGCTATCCATTTGGGAAAAGTCTCAAGGGTTATTGTCTTGAAATTCATGAACAGAATGCCTCACCATCAGTAATTAAAATGTCAGGAGAGAACCAACTTCCCTGGTTTAATTTATTCCAAACAAGGAGAAAAAAATTCAGAACTAAATTTAGGGTTTCAGACCCTAGAGGAAGTTTGTCTTTTTCGAACTAGAGCTCATTTGTAGAGCACAGAATGTCCTCTGAGTTCCCTTTTGTCATCAATGGCTTAAAAAAAATACTGCTATTGGGCAAAAGAAATCAATGATCTCTACATCGCAGGCTGAGTAATTACATAATAATGATTTGCATTAATGAAGAGACAAGTTGGTCCAGACCCAGATGTGGCAGTGACCATAGTTTCCTGGGATGTCTCGACTGAATGCTGAGGTCTGAGAAATTTCAGTGTCAGTCACAAGATAAAATGACTAGTTAAAAAGTCCTTCCTAATCAACATCACTTAATGGCTATTTAATGACTGACTCATCATTTCTCCCCTTCCCCCCCAACAAAAAGTAAATTTAAATTTCAAAATAAAGCAAAATTTCCTCCTATCGGTGGCGTGGCAGCAGATGTTTCCCTGACATGTGCACGCAAGCTGTTGACTGTGACCTTGTAGGGTAAAGCAGTTTTGGAAATTAGTTTTTGCCTCCCAATATGGGGAAAATAATGCTGCAGTGAAGATTTCACAAAAAGTCAGGGCTCCTCACAGAAGCTTATTTCAGCAAAGTAAACTATTAATTAAAATAACAAGTGTCAGCAATTTCTGAGGCTGACAGCTAACACAACTCCACTTGTGCTTACCTTGATGTATGCTCAGGATCCACGGGACAGTAGGTGCACCCTCCCATTCATTCTCAGGATAGTTCTCATCTTCTGCCCTGATATAGGGATAAATTAGCTTCGATTCAGCAGTTTGGTGAACAAAATAACTTGGGGACTTGGGGAAAACCCACCTAGAGAGGGGCTACTGCTGCTGGATCAAATAATTCCATACTTCAGCAGCAGGAGGGGAAAGTTAGGTGAAATTCCTAGGAAACTTCATAATAATAATAATAACCATAACAACAACAATAACAAGAACAACAAGTATAACAACTACCACGATAACAACGATTTTTAAAAAGCAGAAGAAATGAGACAATTTTGTGGGGTGGAATTGGTGCTGATTTCAGAATCTCAATCTCAGTTCTACAATTCACTGCCTTTTGGACTTGGGATATATTATTTGATCTTTTAATTTTAGTTTCCTCATCAGTAAAATTAAAGAGTTGAACCTGGTGATGTGTAAAGTCCCTTCCACCTCTAAGTCTATGATCCTATGATCTTATTATTTGTAAAAATTGGTGAGAAAAGGGGGTGAAGGTAATGATGAAAGTGACAGAGACATACTGCCAAAAGCATTTTTTTTTTTTTTTTTTTTTTTATCATTTAAATTCAGGGAAAAGAAACTAGGACACATGAAGAGATTTATCAACAGCAGAAAGTCACAGGTCAGGTGAGAAGCCCAAGATCATAGGTACAGAAGTTCAGAGCTTAGATCAATCAATCATAAGAATTTTTAAGTACTTATTGCTATACCTGGCACTGTGCTAAGAGCTAGAAATGGACAAAATAAAAACAAGTTCCAAGCTGGTGCAATCTTACACTCTATTAAAAGGAGACAATTATGTGCCTATACAAGCACACACAATATATATGGAATGATTACAAGGTGTTTTAAGCAGTCAGTCAATCATGTGCCAAGTACTACCTAGTAATTGAAAGGGACCCTTTTTGTTCAATCATTTTTTTCAATTGTGTCTGGCTCTTTGTGACCCCATTTTGGAGTTTTCTTTGCAAAGATGCTAGAAAGGTTTGACATTTTTTTCTGGCTTAATTTACAGAAGAGGAAACTAAGGTAAATATGGTTAAATGACTTGCCCAAGGTGACAGCTAGTTAGAGTCTGGGACCAGAATGGAACTCAAGAAAAGACTTCTTGACTCTAGTCCTGGCACTCTATCTAACATGCTACCTAGCTATCCTGGAAGGGACTTGGAAATTAGCTGGTCTGTCCATCTCATTTTTGAGATGAAGAACATGAGAAGCAGAGACAGTCAAGTAGCAGGAGGAATCAAAAATGATATTTAAACTCATGCCCTCTCCTTCCAAAGGGCTTAGAACCACAGAGTAGTTGGATTGTTTAAGAATGAGGGAAGGAAGGGGAAAATGACCAATCTCCTATTCTTTACATCAGCATTTGATAAGGAGCAAGCTAGGAGGCTCAGACACAGAACATATGGGGAAAATGGACTCCAAGCTGGTTCACTAATACAATTACATAGGTGAGAATAGCAATAATAATAAAATTGGTCCACAAATAGTCCAACTCACAGGAGTTAAGCCAGTCAGGGAGTCTGCATTTCAATGCTTTCTTGTCACAGAGTTCTGGTGAACATGAGGGCTATAAAATTAAAAAGAGAAGAAAAGCAGCTGGAATCAGAACACCCTGTAAAATATAACATGGAAAACATGCAGAGGTGAGAGAGGGAAATGAAAAAGGTGCCATGAGTGAATAAAGTCAACTTTTCAGAGCAGAGATATCTTTAAGAGAGAGATGGAGAGGAAGTGGGAGGAGGAAGATTTATAGTTTAGATAAAGTCCACTGGAGAAAATACAAACTCTTAGTAGGCATACAAGTCAAAGTTCCTGACACCAGCTGTAGGGGAAGGAAGCCAACAGTTCAGTCACTCTCCTGGGTGAGACAGAAAACAGAACAAAAGTGCCAGATCTCCCAACATTCAGTTCTTCCATGCTCCATTAAAAAAAAAAAAAAAGCAAAAAAAAAAAAAAAGACTTTTAGCAGCCAATTAAATTTGAGCCTGGTATCATGTGGTATTGAGTATCCATTTCCTATTTTATGAAACTCATAGTAGATATGGGGGGGGGGAGGTTCCTTGAACTTGGGGAGTCCTCTAATAGGTTATCATTAGGGGCAGGTATCTACATTTTAAAACACACCTATTACCATCTCAATTGGAGTCATAACAGAATACCATTAACTGTGATTCAGTTCACTGAACCAAAATGAACCAATTGCAATTAGAGACCCAAGCATCTCTTTTCCTATCCTGCCTACATCTCATTATTCTCCTTCTCTTCTTCCTCACTTGGCTCAGGGATTTCATCCAATGTGTAGTTTGCAGATGGAAGGTATTTGAAATTCATAAAAGTGAAAAACATTAGAGACATATAAACAAGTCCTTTGGTCATGGGCATCAGCTTCAATCAAGCTAAAGCCTGCCCAGAATTAATGACCCGAGATCAGTAAGCAATGTGGAAGGGAGGGTGAATGAACCAGTTTGGAGAATGAACCATTCAAACCCTTCATCCACAACATGAACAAGGTAAAAACGGAGCCATTTGCAAAGGTCCAAAACATCTAGTAGTCTTCCTCTAATAACGTTCATCTTTGGCTGAAGTTCTTGCCAACTGTCCAATGCAATACTTACTAGGAGTTCTTACAATGTTCTGGCAGGGTAGATCTAAAGTCCAATAACTTTGAAAGAAAGTCCAATATGCCTTTATATGGCTCTAAATGTTAGACTGGGCTAAGACCTTCATCTCTGAGATCTTCAAGCAGAGAACTGATGACCACTTTGTCAGGTATGTTGCAGTGAGGACTCCTTTTTGGTATGAGTTGGACTAACAAATCTCTGAAGTCTCTTTTAATCAATAAAGTAAATGAGTATTTATAAACATCTATTATGTGCTAGGTACTGGAAATAAAAAGCAAAACAGTACTTGATCTCAAGGACCTTCCAATGGAGGAGACACCATTCTTAAAGGGATGATAGAAATCTCTTTCTCTCTGTCTCTGTCTCTCTCCATACATGTATATATGTGTGTATATTATACATATATGTATATATTTATTGAGCTATATACATCCGTATTTGCATCTGTATAAATACGTTTCAGTAAATATATAATATGTGTCAATATTATTAAATATTTCATGGGGATCTTTGGGACCATTGAAAGTACAGAGTAATCCAAACATACATGTTTGTATACACATGTGCACATATGTATAATGAAAGAACATATAGTGAAAGAAAGAAAGACAGCAAGAAAGAAAGGAATAAAGGAAAAAAAGAGAGAGAATATATGGTAATCTTAGAGGAGAAGATACCAGTAGCTATATAAACATGATGTTAAGGGAGCAGGAAAAGTTCCAGGTGGAAAATTACACTTGAACTATGTCTTTAAGGAAGCTTAGGATCCCAGAGGCAGGGGCAAGGAGGGAGAGTGTTTCAGGCAGTGCTTTTGGGAGGAATGATCCAGATTTATTGTCGATGCTAGAGCCCCACCTAGAATGGGTTTTATTCACAGCTTCCGAAGGAGTCCTCCAGCTTAAGTGCCCATGCTCAGAACCTCTGCACTAAACTGAATTGATTTTCTCAATTTCACATTAATAAGACATCATGAGGTTTCTTTTTCTTTTCTTTTTTTTTTTTGAGGCAAGTTCAGTCTGGAGCATGTTAGTGTAAACTCCCCACAGGAGAGCCTGAATTTCTTGCACCACGCCAATGGCGACAGCAGGCACCAAGGACACAGACTGTGTGTTTAGGATGATTTCTGCTTTCTTCTGGTTTTTATTCCCCCCTTTCTTTTTTCCCCCCCCTGCAAGTGCTTCTGCTAGACTAAGTCGTCCCATTTGATGGGCAATTTGCTTCTATGCTGTGTTGCCATTAGCGCTTGTCTCTGTCTCACTTCTTCCCCTCCGGGGGCTTTTCCACCGGAGTTCAAATCTATGGCAAAGCACTCACTGCAACTCCAAGTTTAATGTCGTGTAAGTTATGCAAAAGAAAAAAAAAAGAAGTTGGAATGCTATTGAAAACTAGGACATAGCGTTCTTTGTATTGAGTTTACTAAGAGGGAAAACTGAATTCTGTTACTGCTGAAATCGAAAATTGCTTTGTTACTGAGGGATGGTCAAAGAACTTGAAGCTATTAAAGAGTGGGGAGCTCGGATGTAGTCCAGAAGTGTGGGCTCAAGCCAAGGGCACCAGGTTTGTGTTTTAAAGACAGTACAGCTGAGAGGGTCTGCCAAGTCACTAGCAAATCTCTGAGCCTTAGTTTGCTTATTGAGAAAATGAAGGGCATCTTCCAAGTGGTGGAAGATCACATAAAAGTAACACTTGTAAACTCTAAATTATTATATCAGTGTATCCTATGCTTGAATAATTCAATGGAGCTGTGACCACATCCATGGGGTAATTATCTTCCTCCAGGGCATTTGGCAACCCATCCATGCTTTCACATCCTACATGTTTCTTGTTTGGGTCCAATCATAAATCCTCCACAGAGTATCCATCCAAAATGCTGGCAGTCTTTCCACCACGTTGGTGGTCATTCAAGATTATCTTGACATCAGTGAAGAATGAACATTGTCTGTTAAACCTTGTCTGCACCACAATCCATCTCTCTTTCTGGTTATATATCCATTTGATGTTACTTGTAATATCATGTCTTATGCGTTATTTATTGTTTATTTAATATTCTGTGGTCTGTTCATTGCCCGTCATGTATCTTTGTTTTTTGGGTGACCCACCATTTGTGTGTGTGTGTGTGTGTGTGTGTGTATTGTGGAATCCTACATACATTAAAACTATTTGCTTTTGTTTTGTTTCATGGGAAAGTTGGGGATCATGGAAAGTGCTGAGCAAGTCATATACACATGTTTGTGTGTACACATGGTGCATAAACACAAACATGACCACTGCATGGTGTTTATATATGTGAATTTTCACACACATATGTGCATGGCAAGGCATGCAGTAAGTACTGCATAATGAACTGAGCCAGGAGTTAGGAAGTCCTGGGTTCAAAACCTACTTTTAAAAAATACCACCTATATGGCATTTGGGAAGTAGACTCATAGTGTTCCCAGAGGATTTACTAAGATTATATACATGGCCATATATTACATTATTAAAGGGAATTTCCTCACCAAGAGCTGTCAATACCGATGAAACCCAGGCTTGGAACAAAACATTCCCATACACATGCATCTATGTTTATACATATATGTATGCAAACACATATACATTGATATACTATACAAACACAGACACAATACATATATATATACATATATATATACAATCCATATTTGTGTGAGCATAATTATATGTATATATACTCATATACATATACATATATATATATATATATATATATATATATATATATATATATATATATATATATATATATATATATATATATATATATACACATATACATGTGTAAATTTAAAGTGACAACAAATTTCAGGGAGAAATGTGCTCATTTCAGGTTAGTCCAAGATCCTAGATATGAATACTGGTCCTCCCATTTATTATTTTTGGGAAGATGGGCAAATCTCTTCTCTTTTTCTTAATCAGTAAATGAAGCAATTGAACTGACTTCTAAGATGTCTCCTAATTCTAAATTATTAAATTAATTATTTTTTTAATACCTCACATAACAGTTTGTGCACAGTAGGCATTTAAGGAATCTCTGGAGAATTAATGAATTAATCAATGAATTCTGTCACTGCTGAAATGTGGCTGTTTGTGTGAAAGTGGAAGTGAAAGAATTAAGAGAGACTTGATTTAGCAGTCACAACAATAAATACATGCTTGACAAGGTGATTATCGTATAAGACTAAAATCATGATATAGCATAAATCAATAGCAGCTGCAAGTATGTCTCAGAAAATGGTATCTATTTCTGCATTAGCTATGAGATGTTGAACTAATTTTGGTATTAGAAGCGGCACAAAATGCAAGAGCTATTTTTCTTATGTGAAAAATTACAGAATCCATGTGATCATTCAGAATATATATTGCTCATAAAACTAGGAGAAGAAAGTTGTAAAACTTTTTAAAAGCCAGCTCAAAAATAAATCCCAGCACCTCAGGGCACCCTTTGCTCAGTCTCAAACTTAGCCCACCTGCTTGCCAGAGAAGAACACTTCTGTTGAAGTCTCATTTCTTGTACAGGCTGCATGGTACATGGGAGAGAGAGCTGGATTTGCATTCAGGAATATCTGCCCCAGCTACTTATTCATTCTGTGACATTGACAAAGTCACTTAACTTCTTTAGTTTGTTAAATGAAGTCATAATAGTACTTATATCACAGGAATCAAATAAGATAACATATATAAGTGCTTTATAAACTTTAAAAGCGCCATATGCATGCAAGCCATTATTTTTATTAATACTTCTCTTGCAAGAAGCACAATTAATTATCTGGAGTCTTCTTGCACTGGCCATCCCCTTTGCCCTCCCTTACAACAAATTGATGGCACAATCTATTTTGCAGGAGCATCCTTACAGCTAAGGATCCTATAGCCTCTCCCCACCCCACCAGGAGTGCATTGCCGAAGAATATTTTGGCTCAGTCAGCATCAATCAGGGAAGTGTCCCACGAGAGAATGAAGCTTCTCAATTTTTGAAGGTCAATATTAGTGACTTTCCTAGTTATCCCCTTGATGGCTAGTGAGGTAATCCTATTTCAGCCAGCTTTCCTGGAAGCCTCAGGCCATGGCCCTTTCCTCCCCCCCTCCCCCCCAAGGTTGTCAGGTGGAAACTTACTGGGACATGAAAAGCTCATCAGAGCCCTCACTCTTCACCTCCGCCCTCCCCTCCCCTAGATCCACTCATGTCTAGCTGAGGATGCTGGAAGCCTAGCTGGGATGTATAAGAGGCAGTCTCCCCTGGCTTTCTCAAGAACTAGTAGCAGCAATTCTTTTGTGCTAAAGAGGGACTTTAAAAAACTATTTAAAGCCTTAATAGATGAAGTACCTTGTCTCAGAACCTAGTTTCCTACTGCCAGATAAGTGTGCCTTAACTACATTTTTGTGAAGTGGCTGCGGAGGCACTCAATGACTGATTATGCTAATCCTTTAGGGATATTCAGGGGAAAAAGATCTCCTCGTCCTTCTCCGAGTAATCAAGATTTCATTCAGGTATCAACTACCCCGGCAGTCCTTCCAACCTCTAATATATGTGTTCAGTGTGGCAATATTGTATTTATACTGCTTAATATGATGTTTTTCCTTCCTCTTCTAGCTGCCACCTTTGTAGGCCATATAAAGATTCCTCTAGTTAAAAAGGAGGAAATCATTCACCTAGGAAAAATCCTTTTAAAGCATCAGTGCTTGTCTTGGAAATGACTCTCTTTCCCCTCCCCCTTCCTCCCCCACATCCCAAGAACAAAGAAAGTGTTAATCTTCTGATAATTGAGTGATTTTTTTTTTTTTTTAAACTGGAAGTTCTCATATAGTTCTTTAAGTGATCCTTTGTCAGTCTCAGCCAGCATCCTTGCCTCCAATGAGATGGAAAGCACATGCTTCTTTCTGGAAAGGTATTGTCCAAGGAGAAATGACAATAATGAAAATAGACCAAATAAATCCATTTGAAAGGGAAACTGGCATTATTTATTTAGAGGAAGAGACAAAGGTATTTATAGTGTCACTTGCCATAGCCTAACACTTGCCGAGCCTTCTGTCTGAAAAGAGATGCGCAACTTCCTGAGATGATGGGTGATGTCAGGAAGAATTTTTTTTTTTTTAATCTTTCTGAAAATGCAGGAAGGCTCAGCTAGGGATAACGTGAATTCTAGAGGCTTCAAAAGTTTTACATTTCACCTTTTAAAAGAGCATTAAGAAAACTGGTCTGACTGGCCTCAAACAGTTAAGCAGTTTGCCAGAGTCCCCGATAAAAGAACAAAAGCAGGAAAGATCCATCCTCTAACTTTTGTTAAAAACAAAACAAAACTCTCCATTCCCCTCCTACTCCCACCTTTTATAGTGAATTCTACAGATCTCGGCCACTTTCTTTGTTTTTCGCTTTAATGCAGCCTTTTTGCTTTAGTCAGTACAAGTAAAGGTGCGGAAATGTGTATTAACATATGGGCTCCAGCACTGGCTTTTTGCTTTTGTTTGTTTTTCTTGTGACCCTGACCCCCTGAACCTGGCAGGGGACAGGCGGTGCCCGCAGGTCTTGCTCCCTCTGGCTCCTTTCAGGGTTAATCACATTTCACACATCCCAGTTTCTGGCAGATTCAGCACCTGACCTCCCCTTTGTCACTTTTGGGATGAAAGTGTGAGGCTCTGTAATTTCCCTCAGGCACCAAAACAGTTTGCTTTCCTGCCGGAGGTGAAACCAGCTCCCAGCAGCAAGAGCAGCAGCTGGGGCTTTTATCTACCCTTCAGCCGGTACCCAGCAACTGATCACTTTCACTTTGCATGAAAATCAGCAGACATTGGAGCTGCTTCATTTGGCTAGTCACATAAAGTGGGGGGGTGAGGGGAGGAGGAGGAGGAAGAGGAGGAAAAAAAGGAAGAGGAGGAGGAGGAGGAGGAGGAGAAGGAGGAGGAGGAGGAAGAGGAGGAGAGGGAGGAAGGAGGAGGAGGAGGAGAAGGAAGGAGGAGGAGGAGGAGGAGGAGGAGGAAGGAAGGAAGAGGAAGAGGAGAGGAGGAAGAGGACAAAAATGGGGAAACTTCAGGGCCAGATTTGCTGGGTAGGAATTAAAAATTGGGAGTCCATTTGACTCCTGGGAAAGCGATGACCACTGTATTGAATCAATTTCAGGGAATAAAACGTGCTTTGGAGAGAGGGGACTGTTGACAGAGCTGTGATGAGCTGTAGATCTGCGTTCAGAAAAGAATCTAGAAGGACCGGTCCCTGATGGAAGGTCACACAGCCCAGATGATGGGAGTTCACTTTCAGGGATGATTCTCCCACTGGACAGCGCCGAGATCCATCTACTTGATCATATTTTACATTTTACTCCCCTCCCCTTCCTCTTTTCCCCTTTCTTTTCTTTGCTTTAAAGGCTCTGCATCTGACCCTTCCTTCCGACCGATTGGCCCACTGTGAAACCAGGAATGGTTCTCTGTGGGACTAAAGCAAGCAGATACATTAGGTTGACTAATGGTGATGGAAGGCTTGGTGGCTGCTCAAATTAGGAGCAAGTTTACACAAAGATACTCTTATTATTAGCAGAATGCCAATAGGGCACTTTCCTAGCTGATAAAGAGAATGGGCTATCTGTAGCCAGAGAGCCTGGGGAGGAGGTGGAGGAGAAGGTGTGATTTATGAACCCTGACGGATTTGGGGAGGGGGTGGGAGGTGATGAGCTGCTGTGGCAGCTTCCAGAGAATCTGCAGAGTGGCTGCGATTTGTAAGATTCTGGCAGGATAAGGTAGCCATCCTAAGGTGTTCTGCCGACATCTACCAAAGCAGCTGGTGCCTGGTGGAAGGCAGATGGTGTTGCATCCCCCAAGTGTCACTGTCTAGCAATATGCCATGTCCACTGATTAAAAATAATTAAACATTCCTTCCTCCAGTGAAGGAGGGTGGCTCCTGCGCCAGGCATCGAGGTTGACAATGGCATTACCCAGCAAGAAGTGGTAGCAGCCGTGAGTGCCCAGGGTAGCAGGTGTACTTGGCTGGAAAGAAGGGAGGGCCCCTTTTGGCAGTGACAGCAGGAGGAACCCAGCGAATATGCATATGTATTAGGGATGGATGAATAGGATCATCTTGGGATGGGATTTCTACTGCTTACACAAGTTCATGGGGAAATATTTTTGCTGACTTCTGGAAGAACATTGAATTTTCATTCCTTCCTCTTCAGTCTGCTACAGCTCGGCCACTTACTGTGTGACCTTGCATCAGTAACACCCTCTCTCAGCCTCAGTTTCCTCAGCTGGAAAATAAGATGGCCTTTAATGTCCCATTCTAACTCAGATCTCTGATCGAGTTCTAGTATTGTGCAAGATGTCAACGAGGATAGGAGAGATTCATACATTTCTGCCATATTCTGAAAGAGTTTACAATTTTCTCAAATTCAACATTTATGTTTTCTTTGATTGTTCAACTCACTCCCAAGAGAGCTCTGGAAATAATCGGGGAAAAGGTCAGATCCTTTGACAAGGAGCCTATGTGGGTTTTCATGGAGAGTTTTGGTAAAAGTTTCCAACTTCAGCTTACAACTCACTCATTCTAAGATTAGTCCCCTTTCTTCATAATCAATACATCATTTTCACTGAGTCACTTTGACTTCCGATTTTTAATTCCTACCGAGCAAATCTGGCCCCACAGTTTCCCCATTTTTGTCATCCTACTCTCCCTTCCCCTACTTTCTGTGAAGAGGGATCTCTGCTCCAGTCCTCCGTTTCTTAGGATGCCACATTCTTCCATATTAATATGATTGTTCATTAAAAGAAAAGGAAGGGAAAAGGAAGGGAGGGAACAGAGAGAAATGAGAAGGAAAGAGACTAAGCACTGATGCTCTGTCTCATATGGCCAGGTTCTGTGTTAAACACTTTAAAAAATATTATCTTATTTGATCTGGATCTGAATTTGATCTAAGAGTATTGGGTTTAAATCTTGACTCTGCTGCTAACTGTTGCTGGGACCTTGTACAAATAACTTTATTTGCTTCTATATCTCATTTTTCCTCATCATTTAAAAAAGTTTGTGCTAGATTAAATGAATTCTGAGTCCTCTATATGTCTTATAGTCTCCACACTCATGATCACATCCCAACTCTCCTTTTGCAGGCTAATGGACATCCTTGCTCATATTGGGTTCTTATTCTCATACTCCACCTTCACACACGTGTCTAAGATGTTGCTGCCAAGATGTGACTGCCAAGAAACTGCCAGAAAGGCAGGTTAAATTATTTTGTATTTGTAAATAGGTAACCTGCAGTTCTACATTCTTTAGACCCAAGGAAGATCCCACTAGGGTCCATTTGGTTTCTGGCCAATGGAGAGGTGTTAATTTCATGCCTTCTTTAAAAGGCATTTCCCTTTTCCTCATACCTGCTGGGAAAGGGACTGAGTGTCTAGGATGTGCAGTATTTATCTAATAAGCCTTTATTGAGTGCTTCTTCTATGCTACCTTTATACAAGGCCCTCTAGGAAATAAAGGGATTCAAGACCAGTAGGAGGCATTGCCCCTGCCCAAAATGATCTGATAATGAAATCAGGAAAATAAAGATACTTTCAGAAAATAAATTAGAAAACTAGTGCAAAGCAACAAATGACTTTAAACAAAAAGAGAAAAGAAAAAGCAATATCATAGATTTAAAGCTAGAGGGGACTTCGGGGTTATCCTGTTTAATCTTTTCATTTTACAAATAGGGAAATTGAGGTTCATAGGGATTAAGTGGCTTGCTTAAGCTCAAAAAACAAGTAACAAAGCCAGCATTCAAGCTCAAGACCTCTTACTGCATTTTTACTTCTTCTTCTTAGGACTATAGTGCAACCATAGCAAAGGTAGCATTTATAAAATGCCAGGCAATTAGAAAATAAGTATGATCATGATGAAATTGAATTAGTTTTAGGAGATGTTAATTTTGAGCTAGAATTGGAAGTTTTGATTTGGGTCCTCAAGTTGTATCCTCAGTGGTCAAAGTTACAACAAAATTGTGTGTCAGAGGCAAGACTTTACTCTAGGTCTTCTGCACTCCAGTTCTTTGTTCCATTGGTTACACTGTGCTGTCTTTACATACATACATACATACATAGACATATACATATAACCTTTATTTATTTCTTGGAAGGATACACTTTGCTCTCTCTGCTCTTGGATTAAACTAATTTTCCACTAGATCCTGGGTGGATTGTTTTTAAGAAATGTAGCTTTAACAATGTGTGAACCTGTGGAAGAGCATGTTCCAGACTTGAGGGAGGGATTGTACCAACTGTTGGGATAGCAGAATATCACAATAAATGCCTCTTTAAAAAACAAAACAAAATAAAACAAAAAACTAAATAAGACTAGTTTATTGTATTTAGCAGTAGATACTCATTAGTGATAGTATTGCAAAACTTATAATAGAAAGTTGTTAACAAAGTTGCAGGATAATCCAGATTGGAAGGAACAGGGTTTTAGCATGGATCCTCTAAAAGAATGGAGGCTCCAGGAGGAATTCATCACTGGGAGAAGTGAGTTGGACCACAAGGGGTGGGAGGATGTTCCATGGGGATGCAGCACCAGGGACTGAAGAATATTTCTGGCTGGATCAGCAGTAAAGGGGAGATATGTTGAAGTCCAGAGAAAATCAGAAACAGGATCAGTAGGGAAATGAATCCTCTCTGGAACCCTCAGCCTACAAATGAAAATGAGGGAGTAGGGGTTGTCGAGATTGAATCCTGAGAGAGAACACTACGCGCATATGTGTATTTACACATCTGCATCTATAATAATGGGATGAGAGCAGGGATTATATTTGCAGAGGGATATTCCACCGAGAGAAGGACATGGGGTACTAGAATGTTTCAGAGTGAGCAGACTCCAGGGGTTGAGGGATGGTCCAGAAGGAAATAGCATGGGAAGAATCCTTTTGTAGTCTACAAGTATGTGTCTAGTTTTTTTATGGGCTAAGGGTCAGGTCCTTTATAGAGTCTTGAAGCTGATTTTTTTGCCCTATTTTGACCTCAAACTTTCTTTACTCTTAAGACACTGCTATCATCTCTGATGAGGTCATCTTCCAATCTTTTGATGTCTTCAAGTTTTCCTATGGTCAAGGGGTATAGAAGAGACAAAAGTGATAATCTTCACATCCATGGAATTTTCTCTCAGGGGGTTTGACTGGATCTATTGTACCATTAGCTAAGTCCCACTTTGAGAAAGCCAGGTTTTACATTGTTTTCATCTTGGTTTTTTTTTTTCCTCCCCTAAAGCCCAAAGATGGATTCTCTTAAACCAATCACAAGATACTTGCTGTGCATGGTATCATCTGCTTTCAGTCAGCTGGCACCTAGTTTGCACCTTAGTCTGATTAAAAAGACATGTTGGAGAATTGTTCACACTGAGTTTTATATTTTTTTGTTGATTTTACAATTCAATCAAAAAGAACTCACCTGATAAAGGTAAAAGGACATAAAGCATCTCACTAATTACATTCATTATAGTTGATCAAGGTATGGGATATAGGAAAAGATCTTTTTCTTTCCTCCTTCCTTCCTTCCTTTTTTCTTTCCTTCTTTCCTCCCTCTGTCCATCCTTCCATTCTTTTCTTCTTCCCTCTATTGTTCCCTCCTTCTTTTCTCCCTCCATTTGTCTTTCCCTCTCTCTTTCTCTCTCCATTTCTCCATCTCTCTCTCTTTCCCTCTCTCCCTCTGGTGACTCTCTAATTGTGGTCCAATAGAAAAAAAATGCCTCATGGCACCTGAGTTCAAATCCTGAATTTGAATCTTTAAGCCTGGGTAAACTTGGATAAGTCACATCCTTTCTGTGGCCCTCAGTTTCCTTATTTGTAAAATGAAGGAATCCAATTAGATGGCTCTTAGTCCACCTGTGATCCTAATTTATCTATCCCAGTACAGAAAGTTTCCATACTGAGGACAACACATTCCTTTGACTATTTGACTCAGTCATTTTGAGGAAAAAGTTGAAGGCCATTATTAATTTGTAAATATGTTCTATGGGAAGAATAGAGCATTAGGCTACCAGCAATTAATAAGAGCTCAGCACTAATTGATACAAAACAGGGCAGAAAACAAAGAAAAAGACGTTGGCAATTGTTGAGCCCGTGGTGATCTTCCATTGGCTGGATATATCCCTTCCAATAATTTATTCTGGCTTCTTATTTACAGTCAATAATAGTATTTATAACTAGAATGAGCCCTACAGGTTTTCTAGGCTGGTGCTTCATTCATTTTGTAGGTAAGGAAGCTGAGACCTATTGAAGAGGTGTGATTTGGTTAAGTCCACATAGATAGAAAGAAGCTAGAGGACTATTTAGATGAGGGTCCTCTGGCCCCAAGCCCAGTGTTCTTCCCACTGGACTACATTGTCTTTGTCTTTCTAGTATGTAGGACTAGCGTCTTTTCTGGAACTAGAGGTAATAGTGACTGACTGTGATTGGGTTTATTGCAACATACAGTTTGAGAGAGTTTGAGAGAGATTTTCTAGCTAAAAAACAAAAAACAAACCTATACACAAATACTCACATATAGTGTTCTAAAAATCCGAGTTCATTTTTAAGCTATTAAGGTTTAAAAGTGATTTAAGACTTTGGGGATACCATGCATACACACGTAGACACACATGTATATACATACATATATACATTCATGCATGTATAATCGATATTATATATTTGTAATAGCTGCCTATATTAAGAAAGACTCGTGGTTCTGAGACCCCTAAATATATATCAGCAGGGTTTTGACTCGGTGACCCACGATGAGCCTATAGTCCTATAGGCTACATTATCTGTGAAAGTACATCTGACTGGGACCGGTCTTCAGACTTCAGAGGGGTCTCATTAGCAACTGTGGGGTCATTTGTCTCTCTGTTACTTTCCACCCAGCCCTAGTCACCATTCAAGTCATACACTGTCACCCCAGGGGACATCGTCCAAGACAAATCCTCTACCCTTGATAGATCTCTAAATAATCAGTGCACCCATTTCAGCAAAAATGGCCAGGGTTTCTGTAAGCCTGGGAGAGGAGGGGCCTTCAATCTTGTGTGTCATATAGGAGATGAAAGCATCGGCACCATTCTGGGAAAATGACTGTCTGGGCTTAGAGGAAATGTCACCTCCCAAATTAGCAGCAACATTCTCATCAGCACCTCCTGGAGTGTCCTAGCCAAATGTTGACCTTGTTCCACTTAATTGGACAGCTCTCTCTGGATTGCTAGCAAGCTCTTTCCCATCTCACGTTTACATTTCTTCTTTCTGATAGGATTCACAAACAAAGGATTATTATTTTTCTTCCCCTGTGATTTGGATTTTTTGCTTTTCTCTGCAAAGGAATAGAATCTGTTTCTGCTTCAAGACTCTTGAAATGTATCATTTGGCTGAATAATTCTATTAAAGCTAAGGCCAAATTCCTCTACTAAAATGTGCTGGGTATTCTTCAAAATAAATAGTCAAGAATTTTTTATTTTTTATTTATTTTTATTTATTTATTTTTGTTGAAGCCGGGTTTAGTAATGTAAAGTCATTAGGCTGGAAGTCAAGATCCTTAGTTTTGATCACATTCAAGCTATGAGATCTTGACCTCTCTGAATCTTTGCCTCTTCCACTGGATGAGATGGTTTCTAAGGCCTCATCAAACTTTATTTTATTTTATTTTATTTTTTCTGAGGCTGGGATTAAGTGTCTTGCCCAGGGTCACACAGCTAGGAAGTGTTAAGTGTCTGAGACCAGATTTGAATTCGGGTCCTCCTGAATTCAAGGCTGGTGCTCTATCCACTGCGCCACCTAGCTGCCCATCAAAATTTATTTTTATAGGGGCAGCTAGATGGTGCAATGGAAAGATCACCAGCCTTGAATTCAGGAGGACTGAGTTCAAATCTGATCTCAGACACTTAAGACGTCCTAGCTGTGTGACCCTGGGCAAGTCACTTAACCCCAGCCTCAGGAAAAAAAATTATTTTTATATTTACAAATATAATGGCCAAAATGACAAATATTAATTAGCAAGTTTAGTGGCTAGGACCAGAACTAGGGATAAACTAGAGAGGTCTTATAAAATCATAGAATTTAAGAGCTAGAAGGGTCCTCAGTAGCCTGTTGTCTGACTCATATCTGAAAAAAAACCCTCAAGGTAGAGATCTGTACTTTGGGACATAAGAAGGCCTCCACAGGGGGAGACACTCTGGAATGATACTCTGTAGTGTGGAGACAGAGAGCCCAGAAAAGCAACAAAGACACTGTTGGGGAGATAATAGAATGGGGCTGGGGCAGGAAAGACTTACCTGGAAAGACACTCTGGGGTGTGGGGATAGCAAGTATAATATCTGGTAACTTTCTAATTAAACTAATTGTTCTTGCTAAGTAGATGCTAAGTTCCATTTTTCTATCTCTCAGAAAGGGCACAATTATTGTCACTTCCTTCTATTAAAAATCATTTTATTGATACATTCTGTCTTTATTAATTTTATTACGGAACCCTCCCTTGTGATAGAGAACAAACAATTAATGAAAGAAAGTCCAAATACAGAAAATTTTTTTGACAAGATATGCTATACTTTGCCCTGATCATCCCTCACTTCTGGTCCATGAAGAAGTTACATTTTATCAGTTCTTCTCTAATACTCCTTGGTGTTCCCATTACTCTTTTTGGTTACATTGCTGCAGGCATAGTGTTGTATATTTTCTCCATAATTTGTGCAAAACTTCCAATGATTCTCTGAATTCCTCTCATTCATCATTTCTTCCTCTCTTCCTCTCATTCTTTCTTCCTCTCTTCCTCTCTTTTTTCCTCTTTTCCTTCCTTCCTTCCTTCCTTCCTTCCTTCCTTCCTTCCTTCCTTCCTTCCTTCCTT
The DNA here is from genome assembly GCF_048593235.1 of Sminthopsis crassicaudata. Taxonomy (NCBI): domain Eukaryota; kingdom Metazoa; phylum Chordata; class Mammalia; order Dasyuromorphia; family Dasyuridae; genus Sminthopsis; species Sminthopsis crassicaudata. The sequence continues at coordinate 41,466,234 of NC_133620.1, forward strand.
CCTTCCTTCCTTCCTTCCTTCCTTCCTTCCTTCCTTCCTTCCTTCCTTCCTTCCTTCCTTCCTTCCTTCCTTCTTTTTTGTTGTTGAGGTGATTGGGATTGGGTGACTTGCGCAGGATCACACAGCCAGGAAATGTTAAATATCTGAAGCCAGATTTGAACTCAGGTCCTCCTGACTTCAGGGCTGGTACTATGTCCATTACATCAAGTAAATGCCTCTTTTTCATCATTTTTTATTCCACAGTGTAACATTCCATTCTAGTTCTGTCTACCACAGTCCCCTACATCTTGGTTTCCTTGGCAAAGACCTACTTTATTTGTTGTAGCTTTAGCTGATGAAGTATCTGTTTAAAATGATACCCTTTAGAGATTTGTGGTTAAGTAATTTTCCTAGCTTGTGCCTGAACCTGGATTTGAACCCAGGTCTTTGTAACTCCAGAAATGCTATCTATCTACTAAATCAGCTATTTGTTGTTACTACTGAATTATTTCCACTATTTCTGACTCATTATGACCCCATTTGGGATTTTTTTGGCAGAGATATTGGAGTGGTTTGTCATTAAAGATGAAGAACTGAGGCAAACAGGGACAGGTTACTTGTCTAAGGTCACCCAGTAGCAAATGTCTGAGGCTAGAGTTAATTTTTTTGCTGTTGTTCTTAAAAATTGTTCATTTGTTTTTATTTTATTTTTGAAACATTTATTTTCTTTCCCTCCCATCATACATCTTTAGAAGAAATTGAAAAATAGGATCCTTGTAATAGAGATATAATAATAATAAAACAAACAAACTGGTTCCACATTGCCTGTGTCCAAAAAATTCACATCTGATTTTGCATCTTCATTCTAGCCAATATAATGAATGATGTCTTTTTTTTTTTTTACCCTGAGGCTGGGTTAAGTGACTTGCCTAGGGTCACACAGCTAGAAAGTGTTAAGTGTCTGAGGCCAGATTTGAACTTGGGTCCTCTTGAATTCAAGGCTGATGTTCTATCCACTGCGCCCCTGAGTGATCAATCTCAAAGAAAGAAGACCCAAGGCAATAGGATACAGAAATTGATATGGATCTAGGGATTTGAGGAGGGAAGAATCCATAAGGGACTATAATAGTGGGCTTCAAGTAGTCAACATCTTGCCCCAGGCCCTAGGAGCATGCAAAGAGTCTAATGATGATATCTGAGTATTTAAGACAAGATATCTATTTCACAGTTTTCCTGGAGGACAGTCTTGTCTATTTATGAAATTCAGCTCAATGAACATTTGTCAAGTATGTACTATGTGCTGATAGCTGAGCACATAGAGACCAAAAAACAAAACAAAACAAACAAACAAAAAAAAAAAACCACCACCAATAATCCTTACCTCTGAAAGTTTACAGTTTACTGACTTGGCGAGTAACAAGAGGAATTCGTCAGAAATTGGGCTTCTAAACTGTGATTCAGCTCCTTTCCATCAGCTCCATAGGATACCTTACTGCCTGAAGTTCTTCTGTAGGAAATCATTTTTAGCTCTATTGTGTCCACTCACCTCAAGCTACATATTAAAGGATTTCAGAATTCTGTAATCTGCTGTCTTTCTGCTTCTGTCTAGTCCTATGAGTCTCAGTTCCATTTATCATAGCCTCAATTTTAGTGAACTGGATGAAGTCCAGGATCTTGTGGCTGCCAGCTTTAGCCTGCCATTTGACATTCAATATGGCTCAGAGATGATGTTGTTCAGGAAGTTCTATGTGACATCTGGGGCCAGTCCAGGGCTTGCTGTCACAGAATAGGTTGGATTCAGCTTTTGTTTCAGTGACCCTCATCTTGGTCTGGGATGAGAGCCTGGGTTGACACCATACTCTGTCAGCCTAGCTATTTTCCCAGTGGACATGTCAGTCCAGTGATAAAGTTTTCTACTTTGTCTGTGGTGCTTCATTTATCATGAAACTGTCTGAAAAGGATATCACTGATGACGTGAGGTTTGGACTTTGACAGGAAACTCAGCTTTTTTTCAATTTTTTTTTTCTGATGCTAGCTTTTTAAAACAACAACAACAACAAAAACAATCTTAAGTTATAGTCTAAAGCACTCACTTTGCAAGGTGGATCATGATTATACAGTATGAATGTATTCTTGGAATACTGTATTTGTCACTTAAAGAATTTCTTAAGGAGAGTGTAATGAAAGAGCTCTGTGTTTAGAGTCAGATGGCTTTGCCATTTAATGTAATTCATTTAGTATTTCTGTGCCTCAGTTTTATCATCTGTAAAATAGATAAAAGCATTGGAATAGATGGCTTTTAAGATCCTTCCTAGCTTTAGATCTGTTATTCTGGAGATTTAGATTTAATATTATTGGGCTAGGTAGCCCAGTAGAGAGAGCATTAGACCTGAGAGAAGAAAAAGGAGTTCAAATCTGGTCTCAGATATTAACAGTGTAACCCTGGGTAAGCCACGCAACTTTTTAAAAGATCATTCTCTTTAACTGTAAATGAAGATAATAATAACACCTACTACCCAGAGTTACTATGAAAATCAAATGAAATAATGTTTGCAAAGCTTCAGTTGAAGCTTCAATTCTTTCCCCACTCTAATCCATCCTCCATATAGCTGCCAAAGCTTGATTTTGCTTAAATGCAGATATGAATATGCCATTCCCCTACTCAATAAATTCATGACTTCCTATTGTCACTAGAATAGAATATAAACTCCCTCTGTTTATCTTTCGTCAGTCTTCCATAAGATAGTCCCAACCTAACTTTCCAGCTTTATTATTCTGCATATTATTCTTTCTAAACTCTGAAATCTAGCCAAACTGATCTTTGCTTTGTTACATGGCACCTGGTAGCTGAGACATGAGGAGAATTAAGAAAGTCAGAAACAGAATTGGGAGAAAAATCAGATGTATTCTGAGTTTTCAACCTTCTAGCTTTAAATATATATATATATATATATGTACATATATATATATATATATATATATATATATATATATATATATATATATATATATATATATATATATATGTATATACCTGAGGCAATTTAGTATGCCTTTATCTTCCTCTCATCTCAATCAGAGCCAATCATTATTGGGTCTAGCCAAACTAAAAGTGACCAACAGATTTCTGAATGTCACAAGTTGGGGGAAACATGTGGAAACTCAATAACATATTACACACATATTATATATATATACATATATATGTATATATGCATATATATATATATATATGTTATATATATGTATATATATATATATATTACTTTTTTTTCCCCTGGCAACCAGGTTGTGAGGATTTACTGCTTACAATGAGACCTGGGACTAAGGGCTGCCAGAGTAGTTATCTGCTTAGAGCTCACTTTGCAGTATGACAAGGTTGGGTATAACAAGATGCCTATTTTAATGTTACCATCTAAAAATTAACTCGAGAATAGGGTGCAACAAAAATAAGTTGTGACTGCAAAACCTACAATATCCATATGAACAACAGGAGTCCAACTCATGGTACTAGTTTTAAAGAAGATGAAATCCAGCCCATGATGCCATAGAACATATCTGTTATGATCCAGGGTGGGCATCGTGACAGAGTTGCTGTTGTCCGTTCAAACTATCTTCCTTATATCGGATTGGAGAAAAGCAACTTTTGCTTTACATCAAGCGTCTGGGGGCTAGTGTTTGTAGGCTCATCCATACTCTTTATAGCTTAAGAGAACACTAGTTCTTCTAGCCTCTGTTCTTCTAGTCTTGGCTTGCAATCCGACCACTTGAAGTGTGAGCCTCAACATAAACAGATTCTTGCTAAAGATTTCTTGAAATATTTTAAATTGATTTTTGAATCCGCTTATGAGTTGCTTCCTCTACTTATGCAAATTATCTCTGATCCATAAGCCTTACAGAGTTGCCTGATAGTGTGGCAAAGAGAAAAGGAAATGTGTCAGAGTGGGATTCATTGCCCTTTTGGTTCATAAGTGCCCCTAGTAGCTCTTTAAGAATTCTATATTTCAGAATTATAAAATAAAGTCACCATGACCTCTTTCTTCCTAGTCGGTAGGAGAATTACATATGTTATGATGTAATAGGCATGGATAGGAACTAGGATTAGATAGAGTACCTTTTGGAAAGAGATATTTTCAACAGTTTAATATAATGTTATATGAGTTTTCACATATGTTTCCTCCTATTTTATCATGCCAATGAAACATATAACTGTCTTTTTTTTTTTTTCATTGGGAGCAATATATCTGCTCTGTCTAACTTGACCTTGTCACAAGGTAATTTCTGTTTGGGAACTCACTTGGATTTTATTTTTTTTCTGAGTGGAACTTGGAAATGATGGGAAAGGAAAGCAATTTCATTTTGACATCTCCTCTACAATCTGTTTATCTCCTTTTGGGACATGGGGAAGTCCAGATGGGAGCACTGAAGACTCTCAAGTATTTCCTCAAGTGAGTGGTATTCTCTGTTCATCCCAGTGAGGAAAAAGCTTTATTTTAAGGCAATGAAAAATCCATAAAAATGTCTGAGTGCTCAGAGCACCTATTTCTTGGAAGGCATAGAGTTGGGGAGCTGGTCTTAACTTTTCATTCCTTTTTGGGGAAATTAAATGTTTTATTAGAAAATTGATATTAAATACCAATATGTAAAATAAAATTGATTTATAATTAAATTGATTAATTTCAGCACATGAAATATAATAAAGTGACACAAAATGGATATGGTTAGAAAGATGTAAAGTCTTATCTGTACTATATATTGAAACAAATCAATAAATATGCATTTCTTCTCTCTCTGTCTCTGTCTTCATCTGTCTTTCTCTCTGTCTCTGCTCTCTCTGTCTGTTTTTCTGTCTCTTTCTTTTTCTATCTCTCTGTCTTTCACAGTATTTCTACATACATGTATACAGTAATATATTCACATGCATATATTTATGAGAAGTCAATAAAGAAAATATATTTCTATGGATAAAGAATCCTGAAAGAGACTAAAAAGTTTTATATAAACACACACACACACACACACACACACACACACACACACACACACACACACATATATATATATATATATATATATATATATATATATATATATATATATATATGTACACACACACACACACACACACACATATATATGATATAGCTTCCACCAAAATTATTTGCTTTATCAGCTTTAGGTATGGGGAAAAGTCTTTGTGACACAAAAGCAGAGAACACCATGTTCACTAGTTGGGAAACAACTAATGGTAAGAATAATATTATAGAAAGATAGAAAGGTGGGTCCAAACCACACTGCAGATTAAACTCATCTCAAGGGTTTTTTATTTTATTGTCATGGTGATAGGGAGCCATCGAAGGCATTTGGGCAGAAAAGTGATTTTTTTTTATGCAGAAAAATGATTTTTTTTATTACTTACTTGCTGTTATGGTCATTCAGCAGCAGGTGTCAGGCAGGGAACATTTTAAATGCAATGGAAAGACTAATAGATTTGGACTCAGAGGGCACAGTTTACAGTCTAGAGCATTCATTTAGGAAATGGAAAATTCTTACCTGTATAAGTGTTCAGATCTCTTATGCCCTGGGAGCATGCTCACTCTCTGTGTGACCTTAGTTTTCTTTGTAGAATGAAGAAGTTGGATAGGATGACCTCTAATAATCCTTTCACTAGTAAATCTAGGATCATGGGAAAAGTCATCATTCAGAGTGAAGGGAAAAAGCCCATTTTATTCAGTATCGCATAAGAAATAATATGTTAGAGCCATATATAAATAACCATACCAATGTCAGGAGCTCTATTCAAATTAGAATAGATTCAGTCCTGAAATAGTATTTGATTCAGGTGATTGTGATCGTCTTTTAAAATGTTGAAACAAAGAAGGAGAAATCTCTTTTAACACATGTAGCAAAGGCCCTGGGTTCATTCTCCCAAACTATACTTGCATTGATAAGATGGGTGCCCAGAGGCTTCTGGCTATTGCTTTGCTAAATTCCAGGGGACCCTCAGAGGTTGGGTTCTCTTTTAAGCACCGCACTGTAAACTCCTCTGGTAATTATGAGGCAATATCAATTTGCTAGCCAGATATAATTAGCTTTTAGACATGTATTTTTCCTATTGTGATATAGTAAGAATGATAGGTATAAAACATCCCTCTTACAAAAACCCCACCCCAGACTCAACAACTGGGGCATACTCTCATATAAATACATACAGAGACCAAAAGAAAGCAAACTTAATGTTAGAAAACAAAAGGACCACTTATAACTCTTGGTTGTTGGAAGTCCTTACCCCCTGTAAATGGAAAGAAGGAAGGAAGGAAATAAGCACTTATTAAATACCCGCTGTGTGCCCAGCTCTCTGTTAAGCACTTTACAAATGATACCTCATTTAATTTTCATGATCCTCCAACATAGGTGCCATTATTACCCTCATTTTACAGATGAGAAAACTGAATAAGACTAAGTGACTTGTCCAGGTCACAGAGCTAGTAAGTATTTGAGCTATATTTGAACTCAGATCTTCCTGACTCCAGGTCCAATGTTGTACCCATTATATTAACTATGACATTTCCCTTAGGCATGTGTCTCCCAGACTCATTGTTGGTTTCTGAAGCTACTTTTCCTCTATGTGTCTCATTTGTCCTTAACGCCTGTTTCAGACACTGCTTCACTGGAATATTGAAATACAATAAGATTTCAGATATAAATATGTTTTTTATATAATGCATTCTAAGTATGTATTTTTCTTTCTTTCTTTCTTCTTTTTTTTTCCTTGAAACCATTGGGGTTAAGTGACTTGCCCAGGGTCACACATCTAGGAAGTGATTTGAATTAAGGTCTTCCTGACTTCAGGGCTGGTGCTCTAGCTACCCAGTATATATTTTTTAAAAAATTGAATTACTAAATTAAAAGTTGGGGGTCTTCCCTCATTCACCAAGTTTGCAGCCTTTCTCTGCAACTATCAAACTGGGCCACTAAGTAACTAAGTAGCAAAGTAACAGAGCAGTAGCCCTGAAGTCAAGAAGATCTGAGTTCAAATTTAGTTTTAGACAGATATTACCTGTGCAAACCTATGCAAGTTACTTATACCTGTTTGCCTCATCTATACACCAGGTTCTTTGCTAAGAAAATTCTAAATGGGCTCATGAGAGTTGAACATGACCAAAATAATTCAACAAAAACTACAATGTATGCTTTGGATATATTCCAGTGTATTACCCTGTATTTGAAATGCTCAGTAAAAGTGAGTCATCAGGACATCAATTCACTTGGGTTCAACAAGCATTTATTAATAGTCTCCATTCATGAGACACTTTGGTGAGCTTAGAGAGACAGTCAATCAGCCAACAATTATTTATAAAATGCTTACTATATAACAGGAACTCTACTAAACACTGGGATATAGAGAAAGGCAAAAACATTCCCTGAACTCAAGGAGTTCACACTCTACCAGAGAATAAACAGGTAAAGAACTCTGTATGGACACATTATATCCGGAGTAGATAGAAAAATAACCTCAGAGGAAAAGCATTAGCAATGAGAGATAGCAGGAAAAGTCTCTTATAGGATTTGAATTGGATGTTAAAGAAAGTAAAAGAATTCCAAAAGTGGGAGCAAGGAGAAAGCATCTCAGGTAAGGGAGATAGCCAGTTAAAAGGTGAGGAGTCAAGAGATGGAATGTCTTAGATAATGCGCCACAAGAAGGCTATGTTACTGGATTGCAGATTATGTGGAGAGGAATTCAATTCAAGAGAACTGGAAAGGTAGAGAGAGACACTGATTGTGAAAGGGCTTCAGACACCAGATGGATGAGTTTAGTTTGATTTTGAGAACAAAAGAAAGCTACTAGAATTATTTGGGTAGTATAGAAGCAGATCACTTTAGCAGATGAATGGAAAATAGATTGGAATAGGAAGAGATGATTCAGGAAGACCAGCCAGAAAGCTATGGATAGTAGTCCAAGAATGAGGTGATGAAAACCTGTACCAGAATGATGCTTGGGTAAGTGGAAAAAAGGCAAAGCATAGATGTTGTGAAGGCAGGAAAAACAAGATTTAGTTGCAAATTGGATATATAGAATTTGTGAAAAAGAGGAGTCTTAGATAATATTGAAGAAAGGACCCTGACTGGAATGATGGGGTTTTACTTAACAGTAAAAGGAAGATTGGGTGGAGGAGTATGAGTGATAGCTAAAGAGTTCTGTTTCGGACATGTTGTGTTTGTGATGTCTATGGAACATCCAGTTTGACATTTTCAAAAGGGAATTGGTTATATAATATCCTCTATGATATGATTTGATAAGCTCCAGTATCATATAACTGGAGCTTAATAAGGTTAAGGCTGGGTATGTAGATTTGGGAATTATCTACATAGGGATTGTAACTGAATCTATGGGCATTGATGAGATAGATCACCTAGTGAAATAATATAGAGAAAAAGAGAGAAAAAAATGAAATAGGTCCTGTCTTCAAGAAACTTATTAATTATAAAGACAACTAAGAGCACTTACTACTTGTGTGATGTTTTGGTTCAGAAATCATGCATTCTATCATTATTTCTATATGCTAATAAGTTTGATTTTTAAACAAGCAAAATTCCAAATATGGTATTAAAAGCTATGGTTGGTAAGCATTCAGAAAGAGAAGTGGTGATCGCTAAGAGTAAGAATGATTTCCTTAAAAATAGAGTTCCCCATTCTTGAGTCTAAATGTGTGTGTGTGTGTATGCATATGTATATACATAAACATACATAGGCATATTATGTAATTTTATATTATTATTAATATTTTATATTTATTTTATTTATTTATAATTATATACAACATATACTTTCTTATTATATATGTTATGTATAAAATATATGTCATATATTACAATTATATAGTATAATGTGATTTATATGCATATAAATATATATATATATATATATATATATATATATATATATATATATATATATATATATATATATATATATATATTACAAAATTACTAGAATTAGCTTGAAGGAATAATGTAGAGACATTATGCCTGGATTTGAATTTCATCATGACATTTGATGAAACCCTTCATGATATAATTTTGGATGAGACAAAGAGATTTGAGTTGGATAATAGTACATTAGGCATATTCAGAACTGGTTAAATCATCAAATTTAATGACCCAAATGCTGTCATTAAATATTGATGTTTTAGTGGAAGAATATTTCTTGTAGAGTGTCCCACAGATTTATCCTTGACCTTTCTCAGTTAGCTGTTTTTATATTCTAGTTACCTAAAACAAGAAGGATGTCAGGTCCATCAAACTCATAAGTGATCCAAAGCTGGGATGGAGGGCTAGTTGTTAGATTACAGAGTTAGGATCTAAAAAAATTTTGATAGCTTGAGACTAATAGATCAATTTTAGGAAAATAATAGAAGGATTCTTAGGCTTACATTTACACCCCAGGCTGTTTTTCTCCTCTCCACTTGAAAAAACAAACAAACAAATAACAAAACCCAAAAGAATTTTTACAAGTTTTAGATGTGAAAGGCATAGCTAGAAAAACTGTTCATGGAGAAAATATATAGGGGCTTCAAGTTCAATATGCATCAACAATATGATAGGGCAGCCAACTGAGCTAATGTGACCTAAGAGCATGTAAATAATGATATCTGGCTGCCCTCCTCTGTACACCATCTGTCAATATCTATCCTAAAATCTGGCATCTGTAACTGGAGACCATACTCTAAAAGCAGTCAGATCAGGAAAGATTGCAGTGCGACTATCACTTCCTTCATTTTGGATCTTATATCTTTGCAATTTTTCCTTTCAGATTGCATTAGGAATGTCTTTTATTCAGTTATGGGTGTCAAACTTTAGCAAGGATGTGAATAAACTTCAGTAGTATCCAGAGGAGGGAAATCATGAATAGTGAGAGGACTGAAAACCATGATATACTAGCATAATATTAAGTTTGATGGGAAAACAAAACAAAACAAAAACAAACCTTAGACACATAGACTGCTTTCACTTAGTTGAAGAAGAATGGGACTTGTTTTACTTGGATCTGGATTGGAAACTGTGGCAATGATCTCAATGTAAAGACTTGTTTTTCTTATAGGTAGGGCCTTATAAAATAGAAATGGCTGCCTCTGGAGTCAGTGAGCTCCTTTTCACAAAAGGTCTTCAAGCAAATGATGAATCAGTCTTTGTCACAAATAATGTAGAAGATTATTTATTTAGGTACAGATAGGACTAGATTGACCAGGTTGTTTCATGAATTATTCTGGTCCTGTCATATTATATTCCAGGAAATCTAGTCCATTTTTGGACACTTCAAATTGCAGAAAGTTTATCTTTTTATTAAATGAAAAATCTATCTTTCTTTATCCACTCCTTGATGGCTCTAGGGTTTGTTCTTTGGAATCAAGTAGGAAAAGGCTAATCATTTTTCTCCATAGAAGCTTTTTTGCTAGTTGAAGACTATGTGACCATGTCTGTGGGGAATGTTAACCATGTTCTAATGTTGCCACAAGCAACATTATGATTGTGTGAAGACATGGCTGTCCATAGAGCTACATTGAGAAGTATCATCAGTAATCATCTAGTCCCGCTACTTCATTTTATAGATAAGAAAATCTCGCCAAGTTAGGTTAAATGATTTGTCTAAGGTAATAAGATTGCTAATTAGCAGAGCCTCTATTCAATCCTAAATCCTCTGTTTCTTAATCTAATATTCCATGTCCCATACTGTTCTTCAGTGGCTGATAGAAGTCAGGAATTTTGTATAAAAACAGAAAGGAAAAAAAATGTTAATGGTTCCTCCTGATCAGAAGATTAATTCACTGTCCCTTTTGTCCAGAATTCTGGCCTGATCTTTAGAATTCATTAACTGCTCATTGTTTTCTGTGATCCCCATGGTGCCTATGTATATTTGATGCACTTTTATAGGCCAGATGAACAGTATGATGGAAAGGAGCTGAGAGCCACTGCTGCTAGTGGTCCCCTGATACTTGCCTGTCCCTTAAAATTGGTGGACTCTGCCAAGTTTCCTTCCATTAATTATAATAACAATAATAGTGAAAGCTTTTTTGGGGTCTTCTTTCTGCTTTTGCAATTCAGAGCTTTCACTCCCATATTCCCTGTAGGATATCTCTTTCTTAATGAGATTCAGCCATATTCTTTTTCACTGGTTCTCTCTTAGCTGAATGTCCTCATTGTTTCTTGCCTTTCAAATGACTCATGTTTTGGATCCTGAGTTTAGAAGCATCATAGGAAGACATTGTGGTACAGAGGATGGGATTTAGAACTCTCCAGAACTTCAGGGATCGATCTTGCTCATTAAAACAGCTCTCTTACCCTTGCTAATCTTGAAGAACATCAATGATGATCAGTAGGGCAAATGGCAATCACCTCGCCAGCTGTTCTAAGTTTGGAAGTGTGCCTAGAGGAAAGAGAGAAATATGAGAACTTCAAAAAAAAGTTGTTTAGAATGTTTAAAGAAGAATCAAAGAAGAAAAAGAGATTAAAGGAAGATAAGAAAAAATTAATTAGAATTCAATGAGCTATTTCTTCCTCTTTTTCTTTCTAAAATATTTTGTCATATTATAGATAGATGAATAGATGGATAGATAATTTATTAAAAATGATGTGGCAGGTGCTGTGCTAAAGGCTGTGAATATAAATACCAGCAAAAAAGACGATCTCTACTGTCAAGGAGCTTCCACACTAATAAAGGAAGACAACCCACAAAAAGGAGCTAGAAAACTGAATGGTCCTGTTAAATGGATGGGGAGTCAGAAGTAGAACTGTGAGAGAAGTAAGCACGAATATTCCAGTCATTTCTTTAAAAGGGAAATAACTCACTAATCAGGTGAGGGGTTGTAAAGGGAGAGGTATTCCTAGGGTAAAAAGAATAGAGGTTGAAAATTCCAGAAAATCAGGAGTGAAGTCACAAGAGAAGTGATTTGGTATGAGGAGTGAGAGGGAGAGGAAGATAGAAGGAAATCTGGGTAATATAGAAACAAAAAATTAAAATAAAATAAATAAATAAAAACATATAAAATTATCTATGGATATCAGTTTAAAAATTCTAGGAAAAGGAACATGAATAGGTAAAGAAGAAATTCTGTTGCAAGTTGTTTAAGTTGGCTAAAGCTGTGGCATAAATCAGGGGATGATTATCAATTAACAAGATTTTCTATTCTTTTATGAAAGATACCATCAACTATCAATTTTATATATAGGATATATGGATACTTCCTTCAGTCAATCTGCATTCATATTAAGTACTTACCAATTACTAAGTCATTGTGAACAAAAACACAAAAGAGTCTCAGTATTTACATTCAAGGAATTTATGTTACAATAGGAGTGGTAATATTTACATATATAAGTATATGTGGCACATACACACTAATCAAAGTCACCTTGCAGAGGAATGGAAGCTGGTATATAAAACAGCATGTAAAAAATGCCACGATTACTGAGCTTGGACCTCTAAGAGATAGAGGTGAGTTGAAAAAAGCAATGGGTTCATATATGGAGTATCATGTGTGAAGAAGAGTAAGGCAGTCAGAAAGGCTGGACAGCAGAGTGTATATAAGTGAATATATCAGAAGACCAAGAGAGGTAGAAGGTGCCAAGTAGTAGAAAGCTTTAAGTGCCAAAACGAAAATAAAACCCAGAGGTTATTTTTAAGCCTATTGGTCAAAGGGAGCCACAGTAAATTTAATGATTGGGTATAACATTATGGGGCTTTGATGATATCAACATATCCATGTATGTTCATCCTATTTTATTCTTGCTTTTGTCCTCCATTTCATTATTCATGAGGGCATCCATTAGGCTAGGGACTACATTGTTTAATTGTAATTGTCCAAGAAACACAAGGTTTTCAATTCATTATCTTTCACTCTTGTTATTACTTTATTTTCCATCATACATCTCTCTAATGGTAGCTTTTATGCTGTATAATTCTTAGTTGGTAGGGTACTGCATTTTATATTCACACTCACCATGTGCCTCTTCATTGTTTTTTTGAGTAACTCTCAACTTAAATTCTTCAGGCACTGAGACATTACTGAGCCAATTGGTTTCTTTGGGGACCACTTTGGAAAGTTGATATGTGAAGTATACAGGAAATACCTGCCTTGGATGTAGAGGACTTACAGAAATGCATTCAGCGGTTCAAGAAAACTTGAGGCTCAGAAAAAAAAAATTAAGAAGCTAGCACTCTCTGTGGGGTGAGACACTGGCTACTGCTGGTTTTTTTTAAACTTCTTTCTTTTCTCCAGCTCTTTTAATCTCTGTCTAATCCTTTTTTGTGTCTTTATATAATAGTTGCTACTTTAAGAAAATGTTGCTATCCATCTCCATGTAATATGACCCCATTATTGAACCTATAAAAATGGGAAAATAATTTTTGGACACATTTTTCCAATGACATGTAAAGACAGTCGTCAACATTCATATTTTGAAATAAAATTTTGAGTTCCAAGTTTTTTTCTTCCTCCCTCCTATTCCTTTTCTACAAGATGGCAAGCAATCTGATATAGATTATATATGTACAATCATGTGAACATATTTCTGCGTTAGTCATGTTGTAAAAGAAGAAACAATAAAAGGGAAAAGTCACACAGAAAACCTAATCCAAAAAAGTGAAAATAGAATGCTTTGATCTGAATCCAAACTTCATAGTTCTTTCTTTAGGATGTGGGTAGCTTTTTTCATCACTAATCTTTTTGAATTCTCTTGTATCAACGTATTGCTGAGAAGAGTTCAGTCAATAATAGTTAATCATCACACTTTGTTACTGTTACTGTCTACATTGTTCTCTTGGTTCTGTTCACTTTGCTCAGCCCCAGTTCACTTAAGTCTTTCAAGGTTTTGATGAAATCCTTCTGTTCACTATTTCTTACAGCACAATAGTATTCCATTATATTCATCCATCACATTCATTATATTACTTACATCTACAACTTATTCAGTCATTTCTCAGTTCATGGGTGTCTCCTCAATTTCCAATTGCCATCACAAAAAGAGCTGCTGTAAATATTTTTATACATGTATGTACTCTTTTTGAGATACATATCCAGTAGTTGTACTGCTGTATCAAAGGATATACACAGTTTTATTGTTCTTTGGAGGTAGTTCTAAATTGCTTTCTGGAAAGACTGGATCAGTTCACAGCTCCACCAACAAGGCATTAGTGTCCCAATTTCCCATATCGCCAATATTTATAATTTCCTTTTCTGTCATCTTACCCAATTTGAAACATATGAGAAAGTACCTCAGAGTTGTTTTAATTTGCATTTTTCTAATCAACAGTGATTTAGAATATTTTTATATGACTATACATAGTTTTAACTGCTTCATCTGAAAACTAGTCTGTTCATATTCTTTGACCATTTATCAATTGGGAATGATTTGTATTCTTATAAATTTGACTCAGTTCTCTATATATTTGAGAAATGAGGTTTTTAAGGATTCTGGGAAAATGATGGAGTAAGTTGGTAAATTTAAAGCTCTCCACAATTCTCCCCCCATATGGGACAAATTTGCACCTCAGAGCAAACATAGACTGGGGAAAAATCAAGAAGACTTGGGACAGAATTAGGGTCCTTCTGATAATAAGCTAAGAAGATCTGAAGGGGATTAACCTTTCTGAAGTGCAAACACCTCCAGTCCAGCTCTGCAGAGATTTCAAGTAGGGACCCCTCCTAGGTGTAGCTCAGTCGGAATCATTGAAACTTTCATCTTCTGGATTGTTTGTCAAGTTAGAGTTTCAGTCCCAGAAGACTGAGTGAACCTTGGCTGATTGGGAATGCCAGGCCCAGCTGTGCTGCTGAGATGCAGCTCTGGGTGAGAAGGAGACAGCACTTGGTGAGTACAGAGGCAGTGGAGCAAGGATACTGCTGGCAATGGGCAGTTGCAGGAGAATGGAGCTCTTGGTTTGGGGCTCCTGATCACAGTGGAGAGCTGAAGCAAAGTTTAAGTCACATTCCCCCACCCCACTATTAGAGGTGATTACACTAATACCTCTTATTAAAAAAATAAATTGGCCAAGAAGAAAGAAACCCACCATAAAAACATATTATGGGAACAGGGAAGATCAGAGTTCCTCAGAGGAGAACACTTTAGTAAAAACCAACAAACAACAAAAAAAAAGCTTCTACCAGAGAGTAACATAAAATGACTAGCTGTTCAGAGAGAGTTTATAGAAGAACTCAAAAAAGAATTCAAATGAGAGACATTGAGGAAAAATGACAAAAAAAAAATCCAAGAAGCTTGTGAAAAAAAAAGTTAACCAATTAGAAAAGGAGGTAAAGCATCTCAAAGATGAAAATAACTCTTTGAAAATTGGGCAATGTAGGATAATGAAGCTATGAGAAATCAAGAAATACCAAAACAAATTATAAAGAATGGAAAATAGAACAGAATGTGAAGCATAAGAAAAATGATAGATCTGGAGAACAGATAAAGAAAACATAAGGATAATTAAACTGCCAGAAAGTTGTGAACAAAAAGAGAACCTTGATATAATAATGCAGGAAATGATCCAATAAAATTGTCCTGGAGTGATAGAACATGAGTGGAAAGTAGAAATAGAAAAAAAAAATCCACTGATCACTACCTCCTCAAAAAGATCCTTTGTGGAAAACACACAGGAATATTATTGCCAAATTTAAAACCCCCCAGATCAAAGAGAAAATTTTGCAAGAAACAAGAAGAAAACAATTTAAATATACTGGAGTTACAATTAGAATTGCACAAGACTTATCAGCAGCTATAATAAAAGATCACAAGTCCTGGAATCATATTTACTGACAATCCAAAGAACTGGACCTATGGCCAAAAATATCATATTCAGTAAAATTATCTATAATTTTGAATTAGAAAAAAATGGCCATTCAGTGAGCTTGTAGATTTTCAGGGCTTTTTATCAGCCCAATCTTAACTGAACAGAAAATGTAACATATAAGAATCAATATGAAAGATCAATTTTAAGAAACTTAACATGGACAAACTGTTTCAATATGGACAAATAGTTTATATATGTTTTATATAATATATGCTTAAAATTCACACCAACAATAGGATAGCTCAAAAGAAAGATTGGCAGTCAAGATAAAAATAGAAATGAGGTTATACAAATGAGATGCAGAGGAAGAATAGACACAGAAACATTAGAATGGGGAGGAGTGCTCATAGTTCTAAAAAATCCACTCACATCAGGAATGGGTTCGATAGGCAATATATACCAACATATACTACAATATATTCAATATATACTACATATATATCATGAAAGGTACAGTACCCTTTAAAATCTTTAAAGAAATAAGGGGGGAAGGATAGGTGGAGGGGAAGCAAAGGGTGAGTAATGAGAACAAGGGAGGGATCTTTGAGTGGGGGAAGGTTAAGCAAGGCAAATTATGGAGCAGAATTTCATGAAATAAGCCGCAGGTATAAGAAAGACATGTGTGTGTATATGGGGTATGTGTGGGTGTGAGTGAATATATATATATGTATATATCTACATATGTATACATAAATTTATCTTTTCTTAACGATAGCTTGCTTGGCAATGGAAGGGGAAGAGAAATGAAAGGGGGAAATTTTATAAAGTAAATAAGGTATGCAGCAGAGAATAAAAAAAAACAATTTACAGAGAAAAAGTGAACATTCATTAATATAATTTCTTCTACTAATACACAACACACAATACTTTATTGATCTGGTAATTTGTTGTTATATATTTTGAATCCTTCCTGATGTTCTGCTGGGTATGAAACAATGTTCTCTTTTGTTTTGCTTTATTTTGTTTTGTATTTTGTTTTGTGTTTTTCTTACTCTGTTTTTAAAAATAAAAAAAAAAGACAAATGAGGCTTTTATCAGAAACACTTGCCATAAAAAATTATTTTCAATTTTTCTGCTATCTTTCTAATCTTGGTTGCTTTGGTTTTGTTTGTGTAAAACTTTTATAATGTAATATAATCAAAATTATGCATTTAACATTTCATAATGTTCTCTATCTCTTGTTCACAAATCTTTCCTTTCTCCATAGATCTGACAGGTAAACTATTACCTACTCTCCTAATTTGCTTATGATAATACCTTTTCTGTCTAAAAGATGTACCCATTTTGACTTTATCTTGGTATATAGTTGTATATAGTTTGAGAAATTGTTTTATACCCAATTTCTGACATTTCCAGAATGGAACAACTTTGATGTCATTTTCTTTCTAAAGTTACTTTAATTTGTAATCTTTTTTTGAGAAGATGGATTTCTTAGTGGTTATTCATATATGTAATATATGATATTATATGATATTAATATATATTATAATTATAATATGACACATATTATAATTATAATATATAAATATATTATGATACATTGTGTGATTGTATTCAAAATCTTTATCTGGCTCCTTAGAAAGCACATGCTGTATTAATGAATCCATAATGAATAAGGCTAAGGAGAAAAAAGCATCCCATTTGCTAATATCTGGGGTCTACTGAATTGGACATCACATATTCCATCCTTCCCAAAGCAGGATTTGTGTTTGCTCCAGTTGCCAAAAAAGTCTTTGACACAATACAATGGGACCTTGTATTATTAGCAACATAAAAAAAGTAAGGTCCTCAAGATAACTGGATGAGGGAAATTTCTGTGCTTTTTTTTTTTTTTTTTTTTTTTTTTTTTTGATTCAGTTCAATAAAATTCAACTCACTATATGGTAATGGTTTCATAAATTCAAAGACAAAAACAAAACCATCCCTGTCCTCAAGGATTTTCCATATTTCTGGAGGAGGTGTGTGTGTGTGTGTGTGTGTGTGTGTGTGTGTGTGTGTGTGTATGGATGAGGAAACACATATATAGAAAAGTAATATTGGAATAAATGCATACTAATTTCAGGGAAGAAAGATGGAGTATTAATAAGTAGAGGAATAAAGACAGGCCCTTTAAAGAATTTGGTCAGAGCCTTAAAAGTTCCAAAAGTCAGAGGTGAAAAGATAAGTGTATTCTCGGCATAGAAGATTGTGTAGAATGTCATATTCAGGAACTACAAGTAGTCCAATTTGGCTGGAAGAGAAAGTGTATGTCTAAATCATGTGCACTCAGGCTGGAAAAGGTGACATCTAATTGGGTAGGCTTTTAAATGCCAACTAAATGAACTTGTCTTTTATCCTAGAGCATGGATTCTTAACTTTTTTTTAAATGATAAGGACACCAGGGCCATCTGGTGAAAGTTATGGACTTTTACAGAATAATATAAAATGCATAAAATAAAATATGTAGGATTACAAAGGAAGCTAACTATAGTGAAATCCACTTATTAAAATAATTTTTTTTTCAGAAGCCAGCTTGTGGGTCATATCTAGAGGGTATAAGTTATCATTGATGTTTTCTGAGAAGGGCAATGGTGTGATCAGACCTGTGTATCAGAAATATTACTTTGTCAGCTGCATGGAGAATAAACTGGAAAGAGGAGAATTTGGAGGTGAGAAGAAAGGAGACTTGTTAGAAGGCTATTGAAACAGCCCAGTTAGGAGGTAATGAAGACTTGAGTGAAAATGGTTGTAGGGTCGTCAGAAAGTTGTGAGAGATGTTGAGGAATTAGAATCAATAAGCCATGTAAAATATAATAAGCTGTAGAATCAATAGCAGAATCAAAAGTAGAATCAATGAGATTGTATATGGAGGGGGCAAGTAAGAGGGAAGAATTGAGCCAGAGTGACTGGCAGATGTAGGAATGTTGACAGAGATAAGAAATTAGGAAGAGTGAGTTTAGGGTGAAAGATGATAAGTTCAACTTTGGCCATGTTAAATAGGTTGTGCCTCCATGACATAAAGTAGAGACCTCCATCAGTCAGTTGGAGATGTGGGAATGGAAATCGGAGAGACATTAAGAGATACTAGTTGAATAAGTGTATGCAAATGGACACACACACACACATACATTTCTTAGGTTTGTGTTCAGACTCCCCCTATCGTCTCAGGGTGACATGGAAAAAGCAATTCTTGCTACATAGATTCAAGTAATTTCAATAGATGAGGGAGCCTTAGAGATCATATAATCCAATTTTCCCAGGTTAAAGATTAAGAAGCCAAGAACCAGATGAATGACTCATTTAATAGTATGGTTAGCATCATGCCTGAGATCTCATCAGGTATACATTTATGAAAAGAGAAGAGTCCTAATGAATGCCTAATCTCATAAACAACATGCCACTGAATCTGAATTAAAGATTCATCAAAGAACCACCCCTACGGCATTATTTTGTTTCAGCTTTCATTGACACAATGAGATCTGAGATCTAAGACCTGCAAATATCTTTTGTGTCCCCTAACACCATTCTCAGCTATATCTGCCTACTGTCCCATATTTTTCAATGAAGGGCCATAGGGCACTTCCAAATGAGAGACAGCAGACTGGAGGGTGAATTGAATTTAGAATATGAAGATTTGGGTTCAATTCTTGCCCATTTAGTTACTACCTATATAAACTTGTTAATTCTGTCTCTGGGCTTCATTTCTTCATAAATAAAATTAGTTGAGGAGGAGGGAAGAGTTGGAATCAATCGCTTTTACAGTTACTTCCAGCTCTAGATCTATAATCCTATTAATGGGAAATACACACACACACACACACACACACACACACACACACACACACACACACACACAGAAACACTCTATAGTTCTCTTTTTTGCATCAGTGACCCAGTAGAAAATATGCAATATGAAAAGTTGGGGAGAAGAAATTGAATTAATACATAGATTACTAAGACAATTTCAGCAATGCTTCCTTGATGAATGTAAATTTCCATAGGACTTCCACTTTTTATTTCTTGCATGAAAATTCCCAAGAACAACAACAGGATTCTCTGGTTGGTTTTCCATATGTCAACAAAAGGCTCCATTCCTTTGTTCTTCAAGTACCTTGGATAGAGACAGTCTCAGTGTAGGATGAAAACCAGCACTCTCCTCCACATATGGTCAAATCTGCTCTATTCCTTTTTTCATTTCCTAGACCACAAAGTATTTTACTTAGAAATGAAAGATATCCACTGCAGTAACACATTTTACAAGTGAGGAAACCAGAGAGAAAAGTGACTTGCTGAAATGTCACAAAAATTAGAAGGGACTGAATCAAAATTTGAATCTGGGACCTTTGCCTTTGTTCGTAGCACTCTAATTGATTATAATTTTGCTGACATCCTTTTGCAGTAGTAGACACTTCTTTTTCAATTTTAGTTGTTTTGTTTCTATTCTAATAGAGGAAAAGCATAGTACTAGAACCCAGTGACTCAGGTTCCCTGTTGATTATTCTTTGTACTATAGTGTGTGACTTGTTATTGGTTGTGGCTTCTCTTCCATCAAAACACAACCTAAAGGGGTGGCTAGATTGCACAGTTTTTAGAGTACTAGCCCTAGAGTCAGGAAATCCTGAGTTCAAATCCAGCCTCAGAAATTTAACACTTACTATTTGTGTGACCCTGGGGAACTCACTTAATCCTAATTGCCTTGCCAAAAACAATAACAATAATAAAAAATTCCCCCAAATCAATCTAAATATAGGAAATAACTTTTTTTTCCTACTGCTGTGCTGGACAGAGAAAAGGTGTAGTGGATAGAATTCCAGGCCTGGAGTCTGAAAGATTCATGTTCCTGAGTTCAAATCTGGCCTTAGACACTTATAGCTGTGTGTGACCTTGAACAAGTTCTTTAATCCTGTTTACCTCAGTTTCCTCATTTGTAAAATGAATGGGAGAAGAAAATGGCAAGCCACTGCAGTATTTTGCCAAGAAAACCACAAATAGAGTTAGGAAGAGTTGGATATGATTGAAACAATGGAAAAGCAATAAATAACACTTCCACTGAGACATGCATGTGGTACCATGGAGAGAACAGTAGGTGTGGAGTGAGAAAGATCTGAGTTCAAATCCTGTGTGTCTATGGTCAAATCACTTATGTCTGCCCAGAGGAGTCCTGTAAGTATTGTACACCAGTTTAATGATGACATGCTCACACAGGTTCTAGATAATGGACAATGCTCTTGTGCTTTCTCAGTCACCAATGGAGTGAAGCAAGGTTGTGTGCTTGCTCCCGTGCATTTTAGCATGTTTTAAGCAATATATTTAGATGCCTTCAGTGAAGACAAAAATTGCACCAAAGTCAGCTACTGAACTGTGGATAAACTAACTTGCAAAGGCTACAAGCTAAAATTAAAGTGGAGGAAGAGTTGGTGTGTATTGCTAGACGGTGGTTGTACACTCAATGCAACCTCTGAAGCTGAGATGCAACTGAGTAAATTGGTTCTCTGTCACTTGTGCTAATTTTAGCCCAATGATTGCTAAGAAAAGTTTTCCACCAGCCAGAACCACACCGTCCATATGTGGAAATACCAGTTGCAGCAAGTGGAGAAAATGTGAATTCTGTGGATAAGTTTACTTACCTTGGCAGTATATTTTCTAGGGATGTAAACATAGATGATTAAGTTGATGCATGCATTAATATGGAGAGGATGTGAGGAAAGTGTAAGAGAGAAGAGGTATTAGACTGCTTACCAAACTGAAAGTCTACAGAGTCATTATGCTGAGTTCACTGTTGCATGCTTGTGGACAGTATCCCTGTGCTATGCCATGATTGTTTGTCCTGATGCTTAACTCTTGTTCTGGCTTCTATTCTTGTCTCTTGCTGCTAATTGAATTGCTTTTATTTGAATTGAATTGAATTGAAGATTCTTAAGATCACCTGGAAAGATAAGGTACTAGACACTGATTTTCTTTCTCTAGGTGACTTGTTAAGCATTCAAACTCTACAGCAGAGAGAATAACTCTCATGGGATGGTTGTGTTGTTTGAAAGCCAAGCATAAGTTTGCCTAAAAGACTTTTATGGAGAGCTCACACAAGGCAGGTCCTTAAATGAAGGTCAAAAGAACTAATATAAAGACACTCTCAAGGTCTTCCTGAAGAACTTTGGAATCAATTAATGGGACATGTGGGAACAGAATCACCCATCAAAGAAAGTGTTTTGTGCTATGAGCAAAGAAGAATAGCTACATCTTAAAAGAAACACAAGATAAACTCATCTATTGTGCTCATTCTCTGTGTCTTCCAAGCTCTGATAGAGTCACCCTGCAACCAGAAACACTTTTGGGAACTGAAATCACTGTTCTGATGAGTGCTTGTCTTCAGGACATGGGCACACTGAAAAAATGCAGCCATTTTACCACTTAATATGCTTGCACTTAGTAGGTATGCAATAAGTTTTGGTTATTGATTTGATTGACAGGACCTTTCTAGACCTTCATATCTCCTTTTAAGTCAGGGGGTGGGGAACCACTTTTCTTACCAAGAGCCATTTGGATATTTATAATACCATTTGTAGGTCGAACAAAATTATCAACTCATAGAAAAGCAATGGGAGGTTATTGTACCTCACTTTCAGATCTTCATGACCTATGGTTGCTTTAGCAAATGAAGGCCTATGGGCTGGACATTTCCCAACCCTGCTTTAAGCAAGCAAAAGGAAAATGACAAGCAAATTGATTGTAAAAGCACATTTACAGCAAGTCCAATGTAAAAGAATGATCTAACAGGACTCTTACTCTTTCTACTACAACATGATTGCTTGTGCTGATGCTTAACTCTTGCTCTGGCTTCTATTCTTGTCTCCCGAGGCTAATTTACTATGCCCTGGATGGGGTCCTTTACTCTCATTCTGCTTATGTCATTCTCCTTTCTGACTTGAATGGGTTTAACTCTTGGCTCTTTGGTTGACTGCCACTTCATTCTTTGTTTCCAGTTCTTAATTCTCAACTTCTGCTGCCTGGCCTACAATAAATAGCTCTTCTTGGCCACTGACCTATAGTTTGGCTATCAATCCCTTCTTAACAGATATGAGCCACTGAAAAGAGAAAAGGTTCCTAAAATGCTTCCTGCTGCTTTGTAGAACTCATAAAACATTTGGCTAAGTTGTCTGATCAGAATTGTTCATAGTATAATGAAATGAATTTTTAGGGCCAGACTTCCAAATCAAATCGTATCATCAATTTTTTTGATTGGGGAGAAGTTGTTATTGAGTCAATTTTCCCCACCCTTTTGAGCACACACACACATACATACACACACAAACACACACAGTGACTGTAACACTGGCCTCCTTCCTCATCTCCACCTCGCTGACTTCTCTTGATGTTTCCTTCAAATCTTAGGTAAAATTCCACCATCTACAAAAAGCCTTTCCCAATTTCCTTTCATTCTAGTGTCTTCATTCATTGGTTATTTCCAGTTTATTATATATATGTTCCTGAAGCTATTTTTAAAAATAAGCTCTTATTGATATTTTTCTTTTCTTGCATCACTATAGTTATTCCATGTGTTCTTCCCTCTACCCCTACCAGAGACACATTTCATATGACAGATAGCATTTTTAGAGAGAAAAATAAATAGGCACAACTGATCAATACATTGAGAAAGTCTGAAAACATGTGCAGTGTCTAAGAGCTATAGATCTTCCACTTCCATAACAGGGCAGATGGTAGGTGTCCTTCTAGTTCTTCACTGGGTCCTGCTTAATCTTTTTAATTTTGCTATATTTACTTCTGATTTTTGTGTGTGTGGTTGTTCTTTCCATTTACATCATTGTAATGTAGTGTATGTTGTTTTCTTGGCTTTTCACAACATGAAAGTTTATACAGATCTTTCTAGGCTTTTCAGTATTTGTTATATGTACTATTTTTTATTATGCAATAGTAATATACCATTACATTCATATGCTACAATTTGATTAGCTATTCCCCAGTTGATAGGCATCTACTTAGCTTCCATTTCTTGGTTATTATAAAAAGTTCTATAAATATAAGCTTATAAAATTTTTCTTCTTATTAATGTCTTATTTAGGAGCATAAACCCAATTATCAGTCTCTGATTCAAAAGTTATAGACAATTTTAGTCATTTTACATCACTTCCAAGTTGCTATTTTAAAAAGTTGTACAATTTCACAGTTTTACCAACAATGTATTAGTGTGCCTACCCTTTCATAATTCCTCCAACATTGAATGTTGCCATGTATATATGCGCATGTGTGTGTGTGATTTTCTTTTGCCAATTTGCAGAGTATGAGTTGAAACTTTAGAGTTGTTTTGATTTGCATTTCTCTCATGAGTAGTGATTGGAATCATTCTTTCATGAAATTGTAAACACTTTGTAATCCTTCTTCTGAGAACAGTATATTTATATCCTTTAGACATTTATCTGTTGGGGCATGGCTAATAGTCTTTTACAGATATGTATATGTAGGCATATACATAAACATATACATAGGCTCCTCTCCTATGTTGTGGTTCATACTCAGTTCCCACAATCTTCTCTCTGGGTGTGGATGCCTCTTTTCATCACTAAACAATTGGAACTGGTTTGAATCATCTCATTGTTGGAAAAAGTCATATCCATCAGAATTGGTCATCATATAATCTTCTTGTTTCTGTGTACAATGATCTCCTGGTTGTGCTGATTTCACTTCACATCAGTTTTGCAAGTTTCTCCAGGCCTCTCTAAAATCATCCTGCTGATCAGTTTTTCTTCTTTCCTTCCTTTTTCTTTCTTTCTTTCTCTTTTTCCTTCCTTCCTTCCTTCCTTCCTTTTTCTTTCTCTCTCTTTTTTCTTTTTCTCTCTCTTTTTCTTCTCTCTCTCTCTCTCTCTCTCTCTCTCTCTCTCTCTCTCTCTCTCTCTCTCTCTCTCTCTCTCTCTCTCTCTCTCCTTAGGCAACTGGGGTTAAGTGACTTTCCCAGGGAAAGTGTCTGAGGCCAGATTTGAACTCATGTCCTCCTGACTTCAGGGCTGGTGCTCTATCTATTGCACCAACTAGCTATCCCCCTGCTGATCATTTCTTACAGAACAATAATATTCCTTATCATTCATATACCATAACTTATTCTGTCATTCTTCAATTCTCCATTCAATTTCCAGTTTCCTGTCACTACAAAAAAGGCTTCCACAAACATTTTTGCACATGTGGGTTCCTTTTCCTCCTTCATGATCTCTTTGGGATATAAGCCCAGTAGAAACACTGCTGGACCAAAGGGTATGCAGAGTTTGATAATTTTTTGAACATAGTTCTAAATCACTTTCCAGAATAGTTGGATCTGTTCACAGTTCCACCAACAATGTATTAATGTTTCAGTTTTTCCACATCCCCTCCAATATTTGTCATTTTCTTTTCCTGTTATCTTAGCCAAATTGAGAGGTGTGCACTGGGGATATTAATTTTTCCTTTGATACAAAGATTTTTTTTCCCATTCGATGGCTTCCCTTATTATCCTGGTTGCATTAATTTTGTCTGTGGCATATAGTTATTTATGTGTTCTCTTCTGCTTTTAGACTGTAAGCTTCTTGAGGGCAGGGATTATCTATTTCCTTCTTAGTATCGCTAGAACTTAAGACAGTACCTTCCAGTAATTAATAAATGTTTATTAAATGATATAACTGAGTAATCAATCTGGTCCCAGTTTTCTTTCCAGTTCAGTCTTCACTTTAATCATGCTAGCCTTCTCACAATTCTTCAAACTTTACATACTAGTTACCATTTCTAGGACTTTGTTGTGACTATTCTTTGTTTCTGGAATGCAATCCATACTCTATTTCCTGGCTATCTTAAAGGCTCTGATCTAATCTCTCCTCTGTGGAGTCTTTCCTCATTGCCCAAATGGCTAGTGTTGTCATCCCCAAATTATTTCTATTTTGTATATTCTCTTACTGATGGCTCTTAGAAGCACGTGCAGCCACCACACTGATAAAATCATCCTGGTAGATGGGTTGAGTCAGTGTGAGGGTAACCGACAGACTTCAAACCCATCAGTGAGTTAGGGTGCTGTCTACCCCAAGCATCTGAAGACTTCCCCCAGAGAATGAGTGGACAAGAACATTTGTTTCAATGACCATGAAGGGAGATGATACAGGGAACTTTAGATATTCATCAAACATCCCAGAAAATCAAGTCATTTCCTGCATTCTGTGACATCACCAGTTGTTCTGAATTTTGTCTTGCCACTGGATTTTGATGATTCTGGAAGAGAACGTGTTTCACTTCAATCCAAATTTTACTCCAAATTGTGATGTGATGTCCGTGGTCCTTTTTGAAAACAAGGGATGAACAACAGATTTTCTACCTACATATATATGTTTCTCCTGTGGCTAGGTGTAAGTTCCCTGAAGGCAGGGATTCTTTGCTTTTTTCTTCATATTCCAGGTGTGTGTCTTTAGTGCTTGCCTGAACATTTGGAATCTCAGCATAAATTGAATATGGGCTCTGTATTTCCTTTCACTGTTTATTTTTCTTGTCAGATTCAGACAAGGTCTCTGTTTGGATCTCTGAGACTCAAAGCTAGTCAGAAGTTGATATATCTGTTACCTAGGTAAGTTAGGTTAATTTAGAGTGAGGGGCAGGGTGTAATTTTGGCTTTTAAAGTCATTGGGAATATACTTTATGAAAAAAAAGAAGCTAATGAATAAAGAGTAATAATAAACTTTCCCAGTTAGAGAGCCAGAAAGGATTTAGGGGAGAGGGTAAGTGAGGGCTAGCAATGGGTGGGAAGGGAGGAGGAAGAAGGAATTTTGTTCCTTTCTTCCCTGAAGCTACCTGACTAGCCTCTCTGTGGCAGAATAAACTAGGCCTTTTATCACTGCTTTGAGTCGAAGGGACTCCTGCGTTGGGGAAAATGGTGCTTTGTAGTCCAGGGAAAGGAAGAAGGAGCCTGGCTTGATTTCACCAATCTTTGGAACATCTGGGTCTGTAGAGAAATATTCTTTCATATTAAAAAATAAATCTGGAGTTGTTTAACATTCCGAAGTTAGCTTTGTCCCTTCCCCCGCCTCTCTGTAGTTTAAAAAAAAAGAAGCAAAACTTGAAAGCATCAAACTTCAGCTGGCCCAGTCACCATCATTTCCATCCAGCTGTTGGCCTTGTGCCTTGAAACACACTCATGGCCCATATTAATAGCCCCATAAAATATGCCCTGTTATTTTACCCATTGAACAAGATTTTAAACAGCTGTAAGGAGCATCTTGTAACACAAGAACAGACAAACCAAGCTCCTTATCTGGCCTTCGAGACAACTGAAGCATCATTGGGATTTTTCTTCCTCTTTGACTCCACATTATAGAAGAAATTGGAAGAAAAAATTCTATTAGAGAGTGTTCCTTTTAAAAATCTTTTAAAATTGATTCCTTTTGATTTTGTATCATCTTTATTTCTAAAGATAGTTCTCTTCTCTGTTGCTCTGCTCTTTGTTAATCTGTAACAGATATTAAAAAAAAAAGGGGGACAAAAGTCATCCAAAAAAAAAAAACCTAACACTCAGGATCTTAGAATCATGTATTGATAGCAGGAAGGAACATCAGGGTCTAGCTAATTCAACTGCTTTGTTTTAAAGATGAGGAAATTGAGGCAAAAGAAAGGTTAGTGCCCAAGGTCATAGAATTAGTGACATAGTTTGAATCTTGGTGCTTTGACTTGAAATCCAATCCTTGCTTCTCTTTCCTACCCTATGCTTAAGCCGTCACATGGTTTATTCAATACTCCGCATCCACAGTTTCCTGTGTCTGAAAAGAGAAGGAGGTGAAAATGAATCTTTTCAATTATATTTTTGGGGGTCAAGTTTAGTTAAAGACTGTTCTAATGACCAAATATGGATTTTTCAACCCAGCCACTATTCTTCCTCACTGCCAAAGTGGAAAAAAATATAAAAGAACCTGGAAAATGTTTTATCCATTTCATTGAACACAACTAGAAAAAAGAAAGCCAACAAGGATTGGAATAGATCATTTTGAAATATAAGGGAAGCTATTTCTCATCCAACCAACCCAACAAGTATTAATTCAGTGCCCACTCAGTGCAAACTACTAGGACAAAGGCAAAACCAAAAATAATTCCCAGATACTTCTACCAGAAGTATACACTACTTGTCATTCTTTTTTAAACATCAAAGTCATATAGAATTAAAGCTAGAAGGAAATTTCAAGATATACACCCACTTTATTTTACAGTCAAGGAAACTGAAGTGCATGACTTGTCCAGGATCATAAAGCTAGTAAACTGTTATGGAAGATTTGAACACTACCCCCAGAACAGTTAGGTGGTATAGAGGTTCCGGGTCTGGAATTCAAAACTGGCCTCAGACACTTATTAGATATACAGTTTATATTGTATATAAGCAATTTAACCTTTGTTAGCCTTGGTTCCCTTAATTGTAAAATGGGGATAATAATTATACTTATTTGCCAAGACTGTTTTGAAGACTAATGATGTTAAGATATTTGTAAAGCTCTTAGCACAGTACCTGGAACAAAAGTTTCCATCATTTTTCAGTTATGTCCAATTGTTTGTGATTCCATTTAAGATTTTCCTGGCAGACGTATTAGAGTGGTTTAACATTTTCTTCTCCAGCTCATTTTACAGATGAGGAAACTGAGGCAAAAAGGGTAAAGTGACTTGTTCAAGGTCATACATCTAGTGTCTGAGACCAGATTTAAATTCAGGAAGATGAGCCTTCTTGATTTCAGGTCTGGTGCTCTATCCACTGGGAGACCTAGCTTCCCACTCCTGCCCCAGAACAGCCATTTAATACATAGTTGAATCCTTCCTCCAAATCTGGTGTCTTTGCCATCATCCAATGATGGATGAGGGCACGATCGACTTCTTTTAAATTAATCATAAATTAAACACAGGAGGCAGGAAGAAGGTATTGAGTCCCTGCCTCTATTATTGCTCTGCTGTACTATCAGTGTTATTGAGAAAAGTAGTTATTTATTTGAAGCCTTTGCTTATCTCTTTGTCAAATATGAACCATAGAATTTACTTTGCCAATTGTGCTCAGTGGTGTTATAGTTGCCGACTCTGTGAAGGGAACCTTGCTAGTTAGCTTGTTTGCAGACAAGTCCGGTGGCCAGCTAATGAATGGCTTGCTCTTCTTTTATCCAGGTCCATATTTTCAATCTCTCCCACATTTTTTGAACTTTAAATAGAGTAAAAGGTTTTTACTTTTCTAGTAAAGGTCTGAACCCTCACTCAAATAATACATTTGTATTTTTCTGACCGGGACCAGAAACTGTCAAGTTAATTTGATGGGGTGCTATTTGAAAAAGCCAAATACTTTTGAACAGGTATTTTTAGATCTTCATTGAACATTTTTCTCATCCCCTTTCAAGGAGGCCCGATTCAATAATAATAATAATAATAAAAGCCTCCAGCTGGCTTCTATTCTGTAGAAACCAGACATATTGTTACCCTAAAATATTACAGTACTTACCAGTTTTTCCTCAGCTCTCAATCTGTTCTCCTTCTGAGCACACAAAGCACATTGTTCTGTTCCCACACAAACTTGTTCATGTTTTACAGGCTCAATAGCAACTGTAGTGTCCTTAGGATTTTGCTTTTATCTAAATTGTGCATCATTTGTCATCAGTCATAGAATCATGAAAAGGGGAAATATGACATGATTCTGTTATCACCATTATTTGGAGCCGTCCATTGTGTTTTTGGTAATTATGTAAATTAATGAAGTCAGTCAGTCTTATTTGGCAGCAACTTTCATGTTTAGAAAAAAAATGAAATGAAACAAAATATTGAAACCCTGTTCTCTTTCTTGCTAGCTGTCTTGCCTTCTCTGAATTTTGGCTGGTAATGCACTTAGGTTTGTATTGGGAAATGTCCTGCTTTAACAAGAGAGAGCATCATTAAAAATAAACAATAATGGGCATATTCCCCACTCGTTCTGCATATGGTTTGAGATTTTAATATGCCCCTCAAATCACAACCACATTATTCCAGAAGTGCTTATTGAAGTATCATCTAATTTCATGGAATGTTCTGTTCTGATCCCTCAATTTTAAACTGAACAAGAAAACAGATGGATGTTTGTGTTCTTTGATACCTTCATATTAGAAAAGATAAACTCTTTCTATCAGTGCCCAGTGAGGAGGACAGTGGGGCGACAGATGGAAATGGATCAGAGAATCTGAATTAAATTTCTCATTCTTTGGCCTAGACTAGCCATGCTTTGCTCTCCGATCTTTATCAACATTACATTTTGTCTTCCCACATTAGAACATAAGTTCCTTGAGATTAGGGACTGTCTTTTTGCTTGAATTTATATACCTAATATTTAGCAAAGTGTCTGCCACATATAATTACTTAATAAATACTTATTGACTTATTAACTTGACATTAATTTACTACTTTGGATAAATTATTTAAATCTTCTGAGTTTCATTTGCCTCAGATAAAATCAATCAATACAGTGTATGTTAAGCTCTTATTCTATGCCAGTCAATGTGCAATGATCAATTAATTAATTAACTGTGAAATATTAATAAATTGCTAGGCATAGTGTTAAGTACTGGGGACAAAAAGAATGGCAGAAACAGTCTCTGTCTTCAAGGAGATTATATTCTAATGTGAGAGAAAAATATGTATATCATTAGATACATGTAAGATATACAGATATATACATATATATCTAATATACATGTGTTTCTCTGTGTATGTATATATGCATATATACAATCATCTCAAGTACACACAGGATATGTAAATATACATATCAAATATAATATATATATATGTATATGTGTGTTTATACATATACACACACTTACATATGTATCTATGAAAAAAGATAATCTCAGAAGGGAAGCCACCTAGCAGATGAGGGAAAGATCCCCTACAGAAGGTAAAAACATGGATGAGTCTTGAGCAAGAGAAACGAGGACTTGGAAATGAAACAAAAGAATATTCCACGCATCCATTAATAAGGCACAAGGACAGAAGATGGATTGTTCCTTTTGAGAAACACCAAGAAAGGCATTATTTCTGGATCATGGAGTGAATGCAATGCTGTAATTTGTTAAGAAGACTTGACAGATTTGAAGGATCCCAGTTATGAAGATCATTAAATGCCAAAGAAAGGAATTTATATTTAATATGGAATTAACAGAGAGCCACTGGAGCTTATTGAGCAAGAGGGTATTATCATCAGACTTACACTTTTAAAAATATTCAACTTTCAGTTAAGTGGAGGATGTATTGATATGAGGAAAGAGAGATCTGAAAGAAGGAAACTGGTTAAGATTATTGTGATAGTTCAAGCTAGTGGTGACGAGCCTGATCTAGGCTTGTGATCATTTGATTGGAGAAGGATGCATATAGAAGAAATGCTGGAAAGGCAGAAATATCAAGATTTGACAATGAAGTGACAATGTGGAGTGAATGAGTAAGTGAGTGAATGAGAGGAATTAAAGATGAAACTGAAGTTTCAGGTCCAGGTCTTTAAGATAATGGTAGTACACTTCCTAGTCACAAGAAAATTTAGAAAAAAGGGAAATTTTGAGAGGCAGATAATGAGTTCTATTTTAGACATATTAAATTTGGCATGCCTCTGGGGCATTTAAGATGTTCAAAAGTCAGTTGATGATATGGTACTAGAGCTCAGGAGAAAGATTAGAACTGGATCTATATAGAAACAATAAATGAACTCATGGAAGCTATTAGGTCATCAAGAGAAAATATAAAATTAAAAAGGAGACTTTTTCATGGAGATCACCATTCTGGGACCTGTTGTCTTCCAACTCCAAGCATATTCTTATATATTTTTATTTCTTCATTGAGTTTAGTACTTGGCTCACAAATCTTTCTCTCCTCTCCAACTCTTGCCCTTCATTGCATACTGGTATTTTTCAAACACCTTCCCCTTTCAGTTTCTGAATTTACTCATTTTATTTGACCTATCCTTCAAACCCATCTAAGTAACAAAGATAGTCATCAACTTTTGCCATAACTCAGAAATGCACCATTTACATATTCATAAACTTTGACATTTTCTTATCTCATCAAAACCTGTTGCAATTTCACTTCTCCCTTCGTATTATAACTTGTTCCCTGTTCTATGACCTTAAATCCCCCAACTCATTCCTTTCTCAGGTGATTATGTGCAAGCTATAATCACCTCTCTTTTCCAACTTGATCTCCTGCTGAACCAGTTTATAATATCCTTTCCTCTTGAGTCCCTTGATCCTTATGACTAATCTTGTTTTGGTAATCCTCAGCCATAATCACAACTAACCTCTCTACATATACAAGTGATCCCATTCTACCTCAACTCCTCCAGAAGACTTCTCCTTTATCATCTCCACTCTTATATTTAATCTCTTGCTGTTTACTGGCTCCTTTTCTGATACCTGGAAATCTGGCCAAGATCTCCCATCCTCAAAAGATCCTTATCTGTTCATCTCCACTAACTATCACTCTAAATCTATCTCTTTTCTGGTTTAATTGCTAGAACCTATCTATACAATACTTCTACATCCTTTCCTCTCATTCTTTTCTCTCTTTGAGTCTTTGCATTGGTTTCTGATCTCATATTCACTAAATCTTCCCTCTCCAAAGTTAGCACTGACCTCCTAATTGCCAAATGCAGTGGTCTTTTTTCAATTCTTATCATTCTCAACCTCTTTGTAGACTTTGACTATGTGTCCCATCCTCTTTTCCTTGATATTGTTTTATATTTAGCTTTCCATGGCACTATTATATCCTTGTCTTCCTCCTAGCTATCTGAGTATTGCTTCTAAGACTTCTTTATTGGAATTTTGCTCAGGTCATGTCCACTAATGGAGGATGTGTCCTATGTCTCTATCGTGGATCCTGTTCTTTTTTCTCTTTATACTATTTTACTTGGTGATTTCATCTCTGATGATGATCCTGAGATCCACTCATTTAGCCTCTGCCCTTTCTCCTGATATTTAGACCTACAATTCCAACTGCCTTCTGAATATCTCAATCTGGCCTATTGAATTCAACATATCTAGCATTTAAATCATTGTCTTTTCCTTAAAACCCCTTTTTTTCTAACTTGCTCATTACTTTTAAAGACACTATAATCTTTCAAGTCACCCAGGCTTGCAACCTTGCTGTTATTCTTTTCTTCTCAAATCTTCTTACCCCTCATGTACACTTTGTTGCTAAGAACCATTGGTTTTGCCTCTGTAACATCAATGGCATATAACTCCCCCTTTCTTTGGCCTGACAATTACCCTGGTTCAAGCCCTCATCACTTTACACTTGGATTATTGCGTTATTGTCTAGTTGGTCTTCCTGACCCAAATGTTTCACCATTCAGTGCAACTTCTACTTAACTGTCAGATTGATCTTCGTAAAGTATAGGTCTGACCATGTCACCTTATGCCCATTTATAAACTCAAAGTTCTCTCCCTTATCTCCTCAATCAAACAGAAAATACTGGTATGGTATTCAAAACCTTTCATAACCTGATCCCTTTTTCTATTCCAAGTCTTACATTTTACTCATATGCATGTATGTATGGTCTCCTTACTGTTCATTACACTAGAAATCTTATTTTTTAGTTTTAGGCATTTTTACTGGCTATCCCCCATTATTTTCCCTCTTCCTCTATATCTCCCATTTCTTCAGGTTTTCTTCAGGTCCCAAATAAAATCTTTCCCTTTACATGGATCCCCTTTAATACTAATGTCTTCCTTCTATTGATTATCTTCAATTTAACCTGGATATATTGTTCATACTAAGTTGTTTTCATTTAAACTATTTTCATTTTCATAAAACTGTTGAGCTCTTTGGATATTAAGGACTATTTTTTTTTGCCTTTCTTTGTATCCATAGTGCCTAGTGCAGTGTCTGGCACATATTAGGTGCTTAATTAATACTTATTGATTGACAGAAATTGCTCCCCTGAAGCAAGCTGAAGACAGTCATAACTCCCTTTTGATCCCTTTGGATTAAAATATGCTAATGATGTCTGTTCCATCTTATAAATTTCACTCAATTTACTCTCTATAGAAAATGAGTTATTAACACTAATAACAATACTAATTAATATTTATGCAGAGCTGTAAGATTTACAAAAAAATTTACAAATATTATATTATGTGATCCACACCACTCTGAAAAGGTATTATTACTATCTTGATTTTACAGATGAGGAAACTGAGGCAGAGAGTAGTTAATGACTTTTCCAAGGTCGTATAGATAGCAAATTATCTGAGGCAAAATTCTAGCTAAAACTTCCCAAATCCAGGTTCAAAATTTACTACTACTTGGCTTTCTCAATATATTTGTATATATGTATGGAGTAAGTTCACATGTATAAAATTCAAAGAGATATAGTAGTGTAATCAAGAGAGTCCTGAACTGGAAGTCAGCAGACTTAGATCTGACTTCCAGATTTACCATGAGCTGGCTAAATCCCCTAGGAATAAGTCTTGACATTTCTGTTTCTCAGTTTTTTTCCATATATCAAATAAAGAGGTTAAACTTGAAATAAAGGTGAAATCTTAGGCCCCTTTCAGCTTTCACTTTCTGCATTCATTTCTGCTATTAATAATTTGTATCTAGGTCGAAAGAAATGGTGCTATTATATATATTCTGTCTTGGTCAAAGCAAATCTGGAGATTATGTGATCCAAGAAGTTCTGGAAGCTCCATTTTTTAAGAGGGATAGTGATCCAACAGAATAAAAAAGGAAGCCTGAGGGTGGCTGCCAGTATGGTGAGGACACAGAAAACAATGCTGTAAAACAATAATTAGAAGAACTAGGAAGATGGAACCTGTAAAAGAGAACACTAAGCAGATATGAAATTGCTAGCTTCATGTTTTTAAAGTTGTCTTGTAAGTGAGGCATTTGATTTTTTTTTAGCAATGTTCTAAAAGGCAGAATTAGAACTAAAGGATTGATTCTTGAGGGTTCTTTCTAATTCTTCAGTTCTATGATGTTATGAATTGTATCAAGGCAACTTTAAGATCAATATAAGATCTTCCAAACTAAACTTTTCCCAGTTTAAGGCAGTAAGCTCTCTGTTACTGAAAATATCCAGGAAGATGCTAGATGGCTCTTCACTAGGGATTACTAAATTGAATCTTGGAAGGTTGGAGTAAATAATACCTTCTGGTTCCTTTTCAACTCTAAAAATGTGGTTCTTCAAATATTAAATGCAAATCCCCCTCCAAGACAGGTGCCTAACTGATAATGGATCCTTTCCTTTGCGTAGGTTTTGATGAAGAGTAATAGTGGGAGAGGTATGGTAGGTAGGGAGAGAAGAGAATGATTGCAATCTGAAAAGGAGGGAGTATGTTGGAGATGGAGTTTTAATTGGAGGAGGCAATGAAGAAGGCTCTATCATTCTGAGATTCTCCAGGTATATGATTGTGAGTTGGTAGATAGAAAAACTCACATAAATACCATGTTTATCCTTTCGTAATATTTTGTGCTCCTGCAGAACATTCTTTTCTTCCATAAAAGCAAGGAAAAAACACAATTTTATCTTCTATTGTTAATCTTTGACATGCAGTTGTACAGTTTCTGAACTGTAATTTTTAGTGACCAGACTCAATTTAGTCTATGCCTAATTCTTCCCATCCAATTAAAGCATATTAAAGATGAATAGAAAAGCCCCTATTTAGAAATAAAAAAGCCCTTTGATGTGGCACAATATTTTATCCTACCTTCGTCTCATTAAAGGCATTGCTTGTTATCCTTCAAGTATCCAATCTTGTTTTTAGGAGAATTCTAGTTGGAAAATCAAGGTATTGCATTACAGAAGAGAGATAGAAAAAAATGTTCATAGAACTTAAAGCTTAAAAGGGCCTCAGAGACTATGTAGTGCAACTCTTTTATTTTACACTTGTGGAAACTGAGGATTTCCTTAAAGCAAGTAAGTGGCAGAGCCAAGATTTTAATAGGAGCTTCTAAAGGAAAGGAACTATTTAAAAATTTTCTTTGTATTTCTTTGTATCTTCGGTGCTTAATAAAATGCTTGACATGTAGTAAGTGCTTAATAAATGCTTGTAGATTGATTTCTTTGAATTCAAGTCTCCTCTGACTCCAAATTTATCACCCATCTTGCTTCTTGTGCAAATGTCCTTGAATATACTGGATCTCATTCTTTTTCTGAGTATCAGTTGAAAGACTTTAAAACATTTTTATTCCTCTATTCTTTCTTTGTCATTTATTCACTCACTTATCATTAATTAAGAAAGATTTATTAAATGCCTAATATGTGTCAAGAACTTTTCTGGGAGGGGAGATTACTAAGACAAAACTGAAATTACCTCTGTCTTCAAGAACTAAAATTCATTGGGGATATTTGATGTGACCACATTTAACTCAATTCAGCTTATTTTGTTTCAATATATCCAGATGTCAGTCCATGCTATTACTTATCCTGGCCAAATATTCTTCAAAATATGTAATTTAGCCACATTCTTAGTTTTTAATTTATTTCAAGTTTGAGTATCACTAAGCCCATGGATAGGTTCTGGTCCTTGATTTTATTTGATATAGCAAGTTTGCTGGAGTCTATAACCCACCTTTTTGATTACCCTTGGTGGAGATAAGTATGCTAATACTTATGTGTGTATGGAATGAGTTGAATGCCATATGGATGATAAGACTTCTGTGATTACACAGAGAAAATATATCTATCAATCTAGCTTTCAGCTGTCTATATTCCTTCAAACCATTCTGGACTGACCACTCCAGGAAGGGTGAAGGAGATTATAGAAAGTAGGGATAGAAGTTACTTATCCAGTGTAATCCAGTTATAAGAAATAGCTGAATTTGAACTCAGATCTTTCTAACTCCAAGACCAGCTCTCTCTCCATTGTGCTATCAGCATAAAGAGTATTTGCATAGCTGGCAAGATAGAAAACATGCTGGACTTTTCAGTTAGAAGACCTGGTTTCAAATCTCAGGGGTTAATGATTAGAAAGAAGGTCTGAGGGAATAAAAGAATAAATCCCTAAGGAAAAAAAAAGTTAGACATTGAGATCAGTTATGGGAAAAAAATGTGCTGAAGGTTATATGGTTAGTTATGGCAGAGGCTGAGAATAGAAACCAGATCTCTCCCACTGCTAGCCTTACAAACCCACATCGATGAGGTGAGGGAAAAGAACACATTGTTTGGGGAGGTTAAGTCTTCTAAAAACTATCTATTGAAAAAGCTGGGAGTCATCGCTGAGTGGGATGGGGTTAGGACTGAAAGTAAGGGAAAAGACCAGATGACCTTTTTTGATCTTTGTAGGCTTTCGAAGCCATGGTTATTTGCTGCCAAAGTAAAAAGAGGATGTCTGTCAAAAGAGAATTTATTGTGATTCTGATTCTAATAGCAAAGTCTCTTCACCCTTGGAAACATTGCATTTTTTAAGAAACCTTTGATTTTATTTTCTACAAAGAAAGAATATCTCCTAACCAAAAAAAAAAAAAGGGAGGGGTATAATAGTACATTCTGGCTTCATCATTTTTCAAAGCACTGGGAAAGAAAAAAAGAAATTGTTTCTGATTTGATTGACATTATTATTATGATCGTTATCATTATTATTTTCATTATTTTTGGAGGTCAGAAGGATTTCAAAATACAGATTTGGGAATAATGTAAGCTGATGAGGGAACACAGTATATCATTCCTTTTTAATAGAAGAGTGGGGGATTCAAGGTCTGACTCAATACCTGCTTTTTGAAAACTTATATATCATAGTCAGATGAAAGTTCACGTTGAGAGCCCCCAAAAGATTCCATCCCTGCTATACCTTTCTTCTATTAATTT
This sequence comes from Sminthopsis crassicaudata, assembly GCF_048593235.1. Classification (NCBI taxonomy): domain Eukaryota; kingdom Metazoa; phylum Chordata; class Mammalia; order Dasyuromorphia; family Dasyuridae; genus Sminthopsis; species Sminthopsis crassicaudata. The sequence goes on from NC_133620.1 coordinate 41,503,838, forward strand.
TTTGAAGCTAAGGGACAGGCTGAGAAATAAAAAAAAATAATTTCTTAACCAATGTTATTGGCTATCATTTTCCAAAAAAACCCATCAAAACATTTGTAAAAATAGTACGACAGTTAAGCATGAAGCTTTGTGTAAGGAACCTAATATCTTGTATAGTTTTGAGTGGTGGGTAAAACTTTCTTTAGCTCTTCTATAACCAACTTTTGATGATCTAGAAAGTAATTGGTTTAGTGATCATCTTTATCCTTTGCCCTAATCACATTTTAACCAATAAATTGGGATTTAGAGATAGTGTGAAAAACTTCAATGATAGGTTGAATTTAACTGGTTAAAACTGAATGCAAAGTTCTTTGTTTAGGTTTAAAAGCTCAAATATGCAAATAAAAAATGGGGTAGAAGTGGTTAAGTAGCAACTTACCTTAAAACAGTTTGGAAGTTTTAAAGGACTCATATCAACATGCTCAACAATATGATGTCGGAAAAGTAATATAATCTTAGACTCAGAATGAGCATTGAAGTATTGTTCATACAAAATGGAAATTGGCTGCATTGATAACTTCAGAATCATCACTCAGTATTCAATGAAATCTTCAACTTGCCTGAACAAAAGTCATTGAAAATGTCAGTGAAATTATACTATCTCCTCCACTTACTGAATGTGCGATTGTGGGAAAGGCACTGCCTGTGTCTGGTCCTCAGTTTACTCAACTATAAAATGTAGAGGGTGAGTCAAACACCTTTTGAGCTCTCTTCCATTTTCTTTCTATACTCCTACAATCTTATTCAAATATACAGGAGCCTATGATCCTATTATTCGATGACCTTCCTTCAATATTTCTTTGAATAATCTCAAATTGTCCTTGTTGCATAATTCATCTTGCCCAAGTGTGATACACTCAGGTATTCTAGTAACATTAATTGGATTTGTGAGAACATGGAATTAGGTAAAGCAATGTGAGCATCCAGTCAGTGCCAAAGGGACACTCTTTCTGTGCAGGTAGTGAACAGTCTGCATATGTTGGGCAGAATAGTGCTCAGGAATGTTTATACTTCTGGGGCTAGACTGCTAGCTCATGTTATTATTTATGTGTGTAATTTGGGACATGAGTAAAAGCCTAAAGAATGTTAAAATGAGATTTTGTGACCACACGTAGAATTTTATCATAATACATCAATCCTATCAATATTTTATTAATTTGGTGATTTTTGTTAGTAAGGAAATTCTTTCTACTAATACAGAATCATAAAATCAGAGATTTGAGGTTTGGAAGGCACCTCAGGTACCCTCGAGTTCAACCAATAATTTAAAGGAATTCTCATTATAACATACTTGACAAGGGGTTATCCAGCCTCTGGTTGTATATGTCTAAGGAATCATCACTTCTCAAAACAACCCATTTTGCTTTGGATAGTTCTAATTACTAGGGAGGTTTTCCTGAGGGCAAACCTAGGAATCAACAAACATTTATTAAGCAACTTTTATATATAAGATATTGCAGCAAATACAGGGGATACACAAAGAAGCAAAAAAAAAAATCCTTGCTCTCAAAGAGTTTACACTTTAGTGAAGGATTCAACATACAAACAAAAATATAAAGTAAACTACATACTATATTTAGAGTTGGACCATACCTTATGGGCCATTAAGTTCATTGTCCTGGTTTTACTGATGATAGAATGAGACAGTTGTTAAGTGACTTACCAGACTCACAGAGCTGGTAAATATCAGAAGTAGCATTTGAACTAGTATCATCTTGATTAAAAATTCTATGCTTTATTAAATGCTGCATGCTGTTTCTTTGGTAAATTAGTTATTTTTCATTTATCAACCATTCCTCTCCCGTTTTCTCCTCTTCTTTCTATTGTAAAAGAAGATCAAGATAAAAACAAACATCTTGTGACAGATAAATGTAACTAAATAAAACAAAATTCCCATGTAGGTCACATCCAAAAATTCTTCATTATCATTCTGTATATTAGTCAGAAAGTGTATACAGTCTGTTATTGCTTCATACCTTACTGTAATGTTGACACATTTTTTTCTTCTTTTCTCTTTCTGTATTGGTCAAAATGGGCATTGTTTATGAATAATGAATTCCTAAAAATGTCTATTCTGATCTCTTATTTTTCTTGTAAAAATTGTGCTTACCTATAATTCTCCAATTGAGAAACCTATCAGAGAGATGAACTAAAAGTAAAGAAGACTTAGATTCTCCATGGAATAAATCAGATCAAGTGAGGATACTAGACTGGAAGTCCAAGAAGTTCTTGGAAGCCATCGGATGAAATGGAGTAACATTTTGCAGACATTGTGTAGGAATTTGCTGAATGGAGCATCAAAGTCCATGGGTCTTCTCTAACATAGCAAGCCAACTTGAGAATTAGGATGTTTGGAAAAACCTTGGAGAAAGCCTACCCTGTAAAGTCACTGAATTCCCTTTCAGTAGCCACAAACTACCCTTAGGTGAACAAGTATGAATAAGGGTTGAGGGAGTAAGTCTAGATCATGTTATACAATATCATTTATTTTTACAGAATATTTCTAATTTCTTATTCTTTAAAATTTACCTTTACATTCCCAGTTCCACTTTTAACCAGGATATTTGTTAGACTTGGGAATGCTTTGATGAATCATTGGAAACATATCTTGTTTAGACAAAATTGTGGAAAAGTAGAAGATATTATTCGATGCTTCCTTTTAAAAAAATTTCTGACCCCTCCATAATCCTTTTTCTTGGCATCTCATGACCAATATGGTGCCCCATTGTGATCTGGTCTTCTTAGATATTTGTGACTCATTCATCCTAACTGCCTTTGCCTCTTTTCCCTACTCATCAAAACCTTCCTTTCCTTTCCTTGGCGCTATATTTTTAGCTAGCTATCTCTGAGGAAAGCAAATTGATAAATTAATCAATAATAAAGTCACTCCTCACCTCATAGAATGATTGGCATAATTATTAGCACAATCATTAAATTAATACTACTATTCCTGGAAAGAATATACCAAAAATTGCCCTGTGGCTTCCTTCTATATTTCTATGGCTTCACAGACCCAATCACCCCTCCTAGATCATGATTCACTTATATGTCTTCCCTTATTTGAACGTAAGCTCTTTAGATCAGGAACTATCACTTTTGCTTTTGAGTATATTATGTCTTAAGCATTTAGCACAGTCCCTTAACATACTTAACAACCTATCTTTTATGGAGAGTGGGGTCTTTCCCACAATTCTTCAAATTGTACCACATTGGAGATGACTTGCTTAATTTACATGTCAGGTTGACTTTGTCCATAAGTCTCTGGACCCTATATAAAAACAGAGTCTTCAAATAGGAAGAGACAATAGAAGTCACTTATCTCAAGTCTCTTATTTTTACAGATGAGGAATTTTAGGCCCTAGCAAAATTCTGGAATATATGATTAGAGTGATAGTTAGTGACAATCTAGAAAAGAAAACAGTGGTCATGAAGAATCTTGATCAAGAATAGCTTATAACAAATGAACCTCATTTTCTTTTTGTTTTTTTTGACAGAATTGCTAAATTGGTAGGTCAAAATTTCTTTTGATATAGTATTTCATCCTATTCTTGGGGAAAAATAGAAATATGGGCTAGACAAATTTGGCAACTAGTTGGTTGAATAGCTGAACTCAAATTCTAATCATTATTGATATGATGCTATTTTGGAACTATCTAAAATTGAGTGCTAAGTGGATAGGTACATGGCCTTGTGCCTTTATATACCATTATCAATGACTAGAATAAAGGTGCAAACAATATAATTACTAAAATTGCACATGAGCCAAAAAGCTAGAAAAAACAATGGATGACAGAATTAGGGTGCAAAAAATCTAAGCAGATTATAATACTATTATATCAAATATAATGCAATTTAATAGGAAAAAATAAGGTCTTAGCTTTTTGAAAAATCAGCTTCAAGAGTGCAAGATGGTGGACAGATGGTTGGAAAGTAATTTGACGGGGAAAATGTGAAGAATTTAGTGATCTGCAAGTCCAACATGAGTTAATAGTGTGATATAGCAACCAATCAGTAAATAAACATTTATTAAACACCTACCATATGCAACTATTGTGTGTCTTAGGAATAAGCTACAATTGTTTTGTTTTTTTAATCATGTATGATTCTTCCTGATTTCATTTGGTGTTTTCTTGGCAAAATTGGAGTAATTTGCCATTTTCTTTTCCATCTCATTTTACAGATGAAGAAACCGAGGAAACAAGGTTAACTGATTTTCCCAGTGTCACATAGCTAGTGTCTGAGATCAGATTTGAATTCATGAGAATGGCTCTTCCTGATTTTTGGTTGGCACTGTATTGCCCTACCCTGCTGCCCAACCAGGACTGTAAAGAAAAATAAAATAAAACATCTCACAGCCAAAATAAAATCAAGATTCAATTTTAAATAGCATAAAAGGATGAATGTCTAAGGCTAAGGAAGTAATAATCTCATGGTACATCTGTTTTGATCAGACTACACTTTGAACACTGTGTTCCCTTATGGATGCTACAGTTTAAAAAGGACATTGATCAGCTGGAGAGGGTCTAGAAGAGGGCAACGTAAATTTTGAAGGGACTTGAGTTTGTGCTTTATGAGCACTGATGAAGGGCTTGGGGATCCCAGTTTTGGAGAAGAGGAAATATGTGTGGGCATGTGAAAAGAGAGAGAAGGGGGGAAGGAGGGGGAAGAGAGAGAGAGAGACAGAGATAGAGATAGTGATAGAAAGATAGAGAGAGAGAGAGAAAGAGAGAGAGAGAGAGAGAGATAGAGAGAGACAGAGAGACAGAGAGACTGAGAGACAGAGACAGAGAAAGAGGGAGGGAGAGAGATGCAAGCAGATGGAGAGTGACAGACACAGAGGCAGACAAAAAGAAACAGAATGAGACAGTGACACAGAGACAGAGACAGTACACACACATGCACACACACACAGAAACAGAGACAGAGATGAATAAGACAGAGACAGACATAGAGACAGTGATAGAGAGACATAGAGATAGACAGAAAGAGAAACAGATAAACAGATGGTGACAGAGACAGAGAGAGACAGAGAGAGACAGACTGAGAGAGAGACACAGAAAGACAGGCAGACAGACAGGGACTAGACAGAGACAGAGACAGAGACAGACAGAAAGGCAGAAAAAGTGGTGTGTGTGTATGTTAGAGAGTAGTGAGGTGACATGGGGAGCATAAGAAGTTATTTTCAAATATTGAAAGGGATGCCATGGAGAAGAGATTTTATAGGATCATAGATATCGAGATGGAATAGTTCTTGGAACCCATTGAGTCTAAACCTCCAGTTTTACAGATGAGGAAACTAAGACAAAGAGATGTAAACATCTTGCCCAGTAATCATTTTGTCATACAGATAAGAAGTGTCCAAACTGGGACATGTTCCCAGGTTTTTGACTCCACTCTAGGGCACTATTCATTTTAACATGCTTTTATTTAGACATGTTGTGACTGGGCTCAGGAAGTAGTATGAGAAGCAATGGGTAGAAGGCAAAGCAGCTTTGTGAAAAAGAAAGAGCAGGAGTACTAGAGTCAGAGGTCCTAGGTTCCAATCCCACCTCTGATGTTGACTACCTGCATGACCTTATTAAGTCATTAAATCTCTCTGGTCTCAGTGTTCTTATCTGTAAAATAAGGAGCTTGAACTAGATGACCTCTGAGATATCTTCTGGCTTTAAATCCATGATCTCAATTACTTTAACATTTTGCCTTGTTGTTAGGTAATCTCCCTCATAATAGAGCTATCAAAAATATAATGGGTTGCCAGGGGAATGGGGCAAGCTCCTGATTGGAGGTCTTCCAACAAAGAGCATTTCCAGGGTTTTTTTGTTCAGAGACCGGTGGAGTCCCATCTATGTTTGAAATTCTCTCATTCTGGTTTCCATCCTAATTTCTTCCAAACTAGGAACACCTCATACATCTCAGGGGCATTATTTAAGTTTACCAAACTGGAAGAAAATCCTCAAAGTTATCTTTATTGTCTTGATTTTCCCATGCAGGACCCTCTCCAAGGATGGAGTGTGGCTTGCGTTAGGCAAAAGGGTGTTGAAAAGTCTGGAAACCTGTTTTACTGCTTGTTTACTGTCATCTTAGATTAGCGAATATGTCACATCTCAGATTTCTTTCCCATGTTGGGCTTTTGGGGCGCTTCTAGCAAATGCTTATATAACATTGATTTTGTATTGCCAAAGGTATTAAACAAGTAAATAGCACAGCTTTGCAGGCAATCCTTGGAACTCAGAAATATTAATATGCTCTTAACTTCCATTGTAATTCTAATGTTTCAGAAAAATCATGCAAGTTTAGATCCGGTCTGTAAACTGGTTCATCATTAGACTCAGCATCCATAAAGCCTGGGTTCCCAGGGAGTTCCTTCTTTCCCTACAATGGAGTAGTTTGGAGCCCTGCAGCAGCATGATTTCACGGGAATTGTTCAAAAAGTACCCATTTGTTCATTTTGTTTGGAGGAGAACTAGTTGGCCAAGAAGGAGGAAGGTAGGAATATCCAGGAACATTAACTCACTCAGCATGAGTATATCATTAGTTCCTGCCAGGAGAACTGCATAATTAAAGCATCCTGAGTATGATGGCTTGGAAAGAAAAAAGTAGTAATTTAAAAAAAAATATCTATCTTAAGGGAGCCAAGGTGGATATATGTCTTTGTGTCATCTAAAGTGAAGGTAAAGGAAGTACATTTCCAAAGTAAAGAAATGTCACAAAAAGGAAAAACTAGAGTAACTTGAACTTTTTTCAAAGTTTTTCTTTTCAGGCACTGAGTTAGGATGGGGTAAAAGCAGTGTGGTCCACAGTTAAAGGTTGAAACCAAGCCAAAACATGGTGGGAGGTAAGGGGTTAATGGTCAGACGCCATAGTGATTGAGGGTAGGGTTGCCAGAGAGTCTTTGATTGCCCTTAAGTTGAGCCAAAGATGTCAATGGGAGGTTAGGCAAAGTGCAGAAGTTGCTGAAGAGGAAGCCAAGAAGTCAGATGTGAGGGAGAGGGTGCAAATGGGCAGCAAGCACAAAATGATTTCAATTAAAATGGAATTCTGAGAAGAATATAATTTATTTAAAAAATACACAAATTGCACTTATAAAACACTTATTAAATACCAGATTGGTACTTTGGTTACACAGATTAACAAAAATAGACCCACCCTTCATGGAATTTACAGTCTTTTGAGAGAAAAAATGTGTACATATATATGGTATACATATATGCATATATATGTATATTATAAGTAACACTACTATAACATTAAGTTTTAGTTCTTTCTTCCTTGGTTAATGAGGGCTGGCCCACTTTCCCAACTTGGCCATATATTAACAGGCAAAGGGGTTGACCAAAATAGTGGGTTACATTGCTACAACTCACTCTCAGGATTCTACAGTTAATTCTAAGATTAATCCTTAATTAATAGGAATTATAGCTACTATTTCCAGCTATATCTTCTGAAACTCGCTGCTAATATTTCACATTTAACCAAATCAGCCAAGGTCATGTCATTAACTCTTAGCTATGAAACAAACAATAACTAAACAAGGAGGTAAAAAGAAAAATAATCATCATAATCTATACATAAACTTGGGTTACACTTTCCAACCAATGCAGAGAGATTCCTGTCTGAGAAGTACATGAATGAGGAAATCCATCAGTCCCAGGATAAATTATAGCTTTGCACTGAAGACTTTGATGGCTTTGATCTCCTTAGGGAATAGTTTGTATCATATATGTCATCGGATGAGCAGGGTCACTTTTTTTGGGGGGGGTCTCTTCTTTTGGACAGAAATTCTTCTGGCTGCTGCTTTTTGGGCTGCTGAAGTGGATTAAGCACTTTTAAGGAAAGCAGAGACCCAAAGACTGAGATCTTAAACACATTCAGGTCTTTTTTCTCACTGGGTTGAGATACAACATTAACTCTCTCAGCAAAATAGTTTGTAGTACTCAGAGATCCAGGTTTGCTTACTGGGATCATGGGTTTCTTTTAATCACAGGTGACAGTAAAAATTGGTGTAATGGTTAAAAGTACTGGGTCTGGAGTCAGAAAGACCTGCTTTCAAATTCAGCTTCATATACTTAGTTGTTAATAATGTTAAAGGGGTTAAGCGACTAACCCCTTTCCTTAACTTTAAAACCTGCCAGGATTGTTGAGAAGATTGAAAAAGATATTGTAAAGCTCTAAGCATGGTGTCTGGTACATAGTAAGTGCTACATAAATACTAGTTATTGTTGTTGCTGTAACAGGAGCCTCTAAAAGTTTCCTATATTTCAAACTATAGGCAGCAGGTGGGGCAGCTTAACAGTGGATAGAGTGCCAGGCTTGAAGTCAGGGAGACTCATATCTCTGCGATGAAAATAGGTTTTAGACATTTACTAGTTGTGTGACCCCTGAGCAAGTCATTTCTTATTTGTCTCAGTTTCTTCATCTATAAAATGAGCTAGAGAAGAAAGTGGCAAACCATCCCTGTATCTTTGCCAAGGGAACCCCAAATGGGGTCACAAAGAGTTAGCTATGAATAAAATAAATGAACAAAAACAAATATTCAGGTAGTTTATCTTTCTTATTCTCAGTCCACTCTTTAAACACCAGGGAATTCTTTTTTTCTAATCCACTTTCAAATCACTGAGTGTTCCTCCAATCATATCAGCTCCCAATAGTGTATGTGAAATCTTTCTTCCTCCATGAAGCTGGATCAAAGCAGCTGATCTCCTTTTAGCTTCTTTTGTCTTTTTCTTCTCCAGATCCACTATCTTTGGTTATTTTTCTGTCTCCTGAATATTGTTAATGATTCCACTTGCTGATTTATGCTTGTCTCAAAGCATCAACTCCTTAAGTGAAATAATTCACCTCCATCTTATGATTAGACACCAAAATTCACATCTATATTAGACTCAACACAAATTAACAATGTAGAATTATCCCATAGTTATCAAAAAAAATTCCAGTTTTCAGTGTTTTCCAATCAATACCCATAAAATCTGTACAAGAGTCATGTGTAAATGAGCTACTAGGAAACAAGACAGTTTGACCACTTTAACCTTTGTTAAGTTGTTGTTCTCTGAGGAGCTGTTATTCTCAGGTCCTCTAAGACTATTTGTGTTTCTTTGTAAATATTGAGGAGCTAATTTCTTCAGTTTTCCTTATATAAATATTCTTTTTCTCCTTTCAATATATAAACATGTCCAAATAAGAAGAAAGCATGGACTTATAAGTACAAAGTAATTTTTTTTGGTGAGAGGAGCAGAGGGATATAAGCAGCTCTAGCTTTTTAAGATTAATTTCTAACTTTGTACACATGCTCTCTTTTGAGAGTCACCATGACCCTGTAGATATTGTCTTCATTTTATATATATAAGGAAAATGGAAGCTTTGAGAAGTCAATTAAATTGCTTACAATCATATAGCTGATAAATGTCTGAAGAAGAATTTAAATCCAGATCATCCAGCTCTAAATCTAATACTTTATCCACTTTGCCACAATGATTCCAGGAACACAAGAACAATGTACCCCGACAGAGGGCAAAGACAGAAGAAAATTCAAATTCTTTCTTCCTTTCCCTCTCTATCTTTGCCCCTCCCTCTCTTTCTCTTTTAATCCATCCCTCTTTCTCCTCCCCTTCTTATATTTCTTTTTCTCACTGTCCCTTCCTCTCCTCTTTTCTCTTTTTCTTTTCATTTTTGTGGGTCTGTAAAACAAAAGAAAACAAAACAAAACACTTGAAACAAAGGGGGCATCCATCAATTGAGGAGATCTGAAAAAATTGTCATATATGAACATAGTGAGATATTATTATATAGTAAGAAATATGGCTATACAAAATTCAAAGAATCTTGAGAAAGTCAAGTTTCTCCCTTTATTTTCAGAGAAAATTTGTTTTCTGAAGGAATCAGAGAAACTTGGAAACATTTGTAGGAAGTGATATAGAATGAAGTAAAGAGGACAACAGTTTAGCACAATGACCACAAACATATATTTGAAAATAACTTTGAAATGCATCAAAATGCTGATCAATATAATGAATTGTTTCCACAGAACTGATGATGAAATATACTTCCTCCTCTTGGCCAAAAGGTGGTAGACTATAGTTTTGAATGGAGGCATATATTAGAAATCAGAGCCAACTTGTTAGTTTGTTTTGGTTAATTAAATTTCTTTTTAAGACAGAATTCTATTAAGGAATGGAGGGAGACAGTAAGCATTTATGTAGCACCTACTATATGCCAAGCACTACACTAATCCTTTTTAAAAAGAAATATTGCCTCTATTAACCTTTAGAACAACCCTATGAGGTAGGTGCTATTATTATTTCTATTTTACAGTTGAGAAAACAGCTTAAGTGACTTGCTTAGGGTTATGTAGCTAGTAGGTGTGTGACTCAGGTCTTCCTCTTTCAAAGAAGTCATGATAACTACAGAACTCTATCCATTGTGCAAACAGCTGCCACTAGATGGTGGAAAGTTTAAAAAGGGACAATACCAGAAAAAGCGTTGACAAAACATTAATTAGTTAATTAATCTAAAAAACCCCAAGTCAAGCAGGACAGGTAAATGGAGAAAATTTGAGTAATCCAGTTTAAAACCTTGGAAAATCTGGCTAGAATTTTGTGAAGCTGAATGGATCACTATGGACATAGCTTGTCCTTGAGTATGATGACTCTTTGGGGATTTCCTGTTGAAATTCAAGTTTATAAGGAGCAGCTGTGCAAAAGCACCTTAATCCAAAGTCACATTTTATTGAATAAGGCTGTTTTAAAATTGCCTATCAAGTACTGACTTACAGCCTGGAGAATCTTATAACCACAGGAAGAGGAAACACATATGAAACTGTGTTTAGACTATATAAGACATGGAAAGAATTAAGGATGACAATGAGAAAAATACATGGAAGTCCTATCCTTGGGAAGCCAGCCTTGTGACATGATTTTACAACAAGGAAAATTTTGCTGTTTGATGCATACATATGTGTTTCATTGTCTTTCGGGAGGGTCATTGGTAAGTTGGAGAGTTTCTTTTTTAGAATTAGGACTGTATTCTGAACAGGGCAGGATTTACATGAACTAAATTATTTAGCTCATTCTTAGTAAGTTGTCTTTTTTATTTTTCCTTAGGCATTTTGGACATCGTAAAGAGCATTTGCATAGACATGGAAGGGTCATATGGAAAATGCAGCTAAATAATGACTGATAAAGTATGTCCTGCAACAGAGCTATTAACCCTAAAGCAGTCCAACACATCCCATTATCTTTGCTGCTTTCCAGCCTGTTCCATTTCCTGACCATTTATAGCCCTGATCTCTTCAACTCCTTTGGAGATTTCTTCTAAGTGGCTCTTTCCTTGTCCAAGTTTGCTGTAGGAAATTTATGAAGAAAAAAAAAACAAACAAAAACCTTAAAACTTAGTTACTTGGGTAAAAGCAATTCTTCCTTTGTTATTCCAGTTGTGTCCGATTGCTGATCTCTCATGTTCCACCCTGTCTATGCCCATCTATGCTACATACCAGGCAAGAGAAATTTAGGTCATTACCTTAGGATTGCTGGTAGGGCTATTGCATATTAAAAAGATCTGTCTTTGCAGCTTGGAATAGATTAAAAAAGAAAAAAAAAACTATATACAATTTTCCAAGTACAATCCAGCCCAGTCTCTCTATGCAGTTCTGAGGTCAAATTATTGTCCATTTAATGATGGGAAATAGACATCTAAAGACCTAAAGTAACTTGTTTATAGTCATATAGTACATGACAAACCAAACTGATTTCTTGTGTAATGTCCTTTTCCTTTTTCTCTGTGGTAAGACTTTCATTTCATTAAAAGGGACGTCCACTACTTTAATATGGTATATCTTTCCAAGAGTTAAACAGCTTTAGAACACTGTGGCCCTTTCCTTGTGTTCATTAGTTGAAACATTGGAGGAGGTAGGACTCAGGTTCTGTCAACCAAGGCTGGCCCTTGGCAAAACTGGGAAGAAATAATAGCTCATATTGTAAAACAGCATGTCTTCATCCAGACAGCAGTCATTTTTATCCATTGAGTTTTTCCTGCATAGAGTTGTTAGGCTGATTGCTTGTTGTTATTGTGCACCTCACTGAGGAGACCCTGTACTATTATGGGACTTGATAGGATCAATATAGTATAATCAGTAAACAATAATATCAGAGAACCTCAACAATGATAGGAATCCTTGTTCTATTTAGACCTGACACATAGCTATTCTCTGTGATGGTGGTGTTTGCCCTTGGCTATCACACAGAAATGGCCCTATTTTATTCCTCCCTTGACATGTATAATCAGAGGGTCAATGAAAAAAATGTATTTCTGGGGTTGAATTTATAAAAGAATTATATACAATCTTAACAAATGCATGGGCCAGAACAGTAAGTATCCTTTAAGGCTATGTAATGCTCCAACAAGTCAAAAGCTTTTGTGATATCAGCAAATAGCAAATTCAGTGGGATCTTATATTCTCTTTTTCTTTCAGTAAATTGTGTGACTTTAAAAATGTGCTCTGCTGTAGAGAATAGTTTTTAAAGCCTACCTAGTCCCCTTTTCTGTATTCATGTATATAGCTTCAAGCTCCAAGGTGAGAAGATCCAAATTTGAATCCTTCCTGAATACCCAGTGGAGACTCTCCCAGCTCTTCCAGAAATTTCCAGGTTCTATTATATTTTCTGGTTCTGTTGCCTTGGGGCATAGGGGCTACTGTGGCTTCTTAAAGACTATCTAGGAGGAGTGTGAATTCTGGAAGAAAAGTGATAATGGCTAAAACTTAACAGAGTTTTACATCTCTGTCTCTCTCCCCTCCCTTTTGGTCTTCAGTCTTCCCCATACCTCCTTTTTTTTCTCTCTGTCTCAGTCTCTGTTTTGATCTTTATCTCGATGTCTCTCTCCTCCCCCTCTCTCTTTATCTGTTTCTCTTTCTCTTTATTTCTGTCTTTCTCTTCTCTTGTCTTTCTCTTCTCCCTCCTTTCTGTTTCTTTCCTCCTCTTTTTCATCTCTTACTGTATGTGTACTCCCTCTCTTCTCTCCCTCCCTTATTTCCTCCTTCCCTCTCTCCCTTTTTCTCTCTTTTCCTCCCCCCTCACTCATTCTCTATCTCTTTCTATCCCTCTGTCTCTCTTTATCTCTGTTTCTATTTCTGTCTCTGTGCATTTTTCTGTACCTGTTTTTGTATTTTCTCTCCTCTCTCTCTGTCTCTCTCTCTGTCTCTGTATGTGTCTCTCTCTGTCTCTTTCTCTCTCATTCTTTGTCTCTTTCTGTCCCTCTGTCTCTGTCTCTCTCTGTCTGTCTTTGTCTCTGTCTCTTGTCTTTCTCCATCTCTCTTTCTCTTTCCATTTCTCTCTCTGTGTGTCTTTCTCCTGCCCGTCTTTGTATCTTCTCTCTCCTCTCTGTATCTGTTTCCTCCTCTCTCCTCTCTTTCTCTCACTTTCTCTCTTCTTCTCTCCCCCTTCTCTCTTTCTATTTCTCCCTCTCCTCTACTTTTATCTTTCCTCTCTCTCTCTCTATAACAAATAATCATATATACATATATGATTTCATATCTATTACAAAGTGAGAGTTCTTTCTTCACAATATCCTCTTAAAATACAATGAATAGATTTTTATCTCTTTCCCAAATGAGAAAAATAAGACTTAGAGCAGTCATATGGGTTACTTTTGGTCACACAGTTAATGAACAATAACACCAATCCAATCTTCACTCCACTGAACCTTTCTGATTTCTGCTTCCAATGCCTTCTTTCCAACATTCAGTCATGTTAAGTCTAAGTGCATTTATTAAGCATCTTTTAGGTTCCAAGCATTGGGGATTTCCAGAAAGACAACACTACCACCGTTAGCAACAAGAACTAGAACAGTCCCTAATACCTGCCCTTAAGGATATTAAAATTGACAGGGGTGGCAAAAAGTAAACATCAACAACAACTACAAACTTTGTGTAAAAATAATATATACAGGATAAAGCAGAGATATTCAACAAAAGGAAAAAAGAAACTGCCATTAAGGGGAATACTGTCTCTGGTTAATTATAATAATAGCTAACAATTACATAGCATTTACTATATAACAGGCACATTACAAATATTATCTCATTGGACCCTTTATAACAACCGACGGAGATAGATGCTATTGTTATCCCTAATTTACAGATGAAGAAATTGAGGCAAAAAGATGTTAAATGATTTGCCCAGAGCCACACAGCCAATAAGTATCTATGGCTAGATTTGAAATCAGGTCTTTCTGATACCCAGGGCTCCATCCACTATACAATTTAGTTTCCTCTTTTGTACTGAATGCAAGATTCTCCTCTCAATGTACCTGTTCTGAGTCCCATTCTTTTTAGAACCTTGCTCTTTGATAGGGAAAGCTAATCTGTCAATTAAGCATCTGCAAGAGTATGTGTTAACTGTGCTAATGTCTGCTAATGGATTATTGTAGCACATTATAAGGCCTGCTAATGAGTTAATGAAGTGCACAATCTGAGGGGGGTGACATGTTTTCTTTATCTATCACAATCCTGGGAACTATAAACAAGGGAGGACTTTGGGAAACAATGAAATTAATAGCAATTTCTGCTGACCATTGTTCAACATTCAACATTTCCAACTCTTGGAAGGCTCTGGTCTCTGCTGAATTAATTCTACCACAGAGAGGAAGGGAAGTTTGGTTCACTATTTCTGCATCTATACCATCCAATCATTTCTCTCTGTTCTCTTAATTCAGATTTTCATTTTCTATGACTAGATTGATGTACCAAATGGCCTCCTAACAGATCTCCCTGCCTCCAGCCTCTTCTCTAATCTATCTTCCACATAGCTGACAAATCAGAATTTCTAAAGTTCAGTTCTGATCATGTCATATCCTTGCTGAAGAAGCATCATTGGATCCCAATTTTTCTTAGATAAACTATAAAATCCTCTTAATAATATTGAACACAATTTTACTTTGAATCAAATTTAAGCACAATCACACATTCCTCTTCCTCATTATCTTTATTTCCCAGCCACATAAAATCTATCTGACATTCCTCATGCACAACAACCATTTTCCATCTCCTTATTTTTGAATGCTTTTCCATACCATAGATCTGCAATGTTTTCCAGTCACACCTTTGTTTCTTAGAAGTCCTACCTCTCTCCAACTCTCAGCTCAAGTATTTCCCCCTGCAAGAGGTCTTTCCCAATTCTCCTAGCTATTATTTCCCACCCCATTATTACTCTCTCTCTCTCTCTCTCTCTCTCTCTCTCTCTCTCTCTCTCTCTCTCTCTATATATATATATATATATATATATATATATATATATATATATACATATATATATGTGTGTGTGTGTATGTATGTGTGTGCATACATACATGTGTATCTTATTTATATTTTTATATTTTACTTTTCTATATTTTTTACTTATTTATCTATCTATCTATCTATATTTTACTTATCTATATTTTCCCCACAAAAGTGTAAAGAATCTATTTACACACATATGTATGTATGTATGTATGTATGTTTTTGAATCACTGGTGACTAGTATAGTGTCAGATACATAGTAGGTACTTAATTACTGCTAGTTGGAGTTGGAGAAAAAGGATTGAGGATGCCTTTTTGAAGCTTGGTGAGTCTGTCTCATTCATTCAGTGAGCCTTGATGTTCCTAGCACTGTCCTGTGAGAGACAATCATTTCCTTCAAAGGGTTCCAATGGCTGACATGTGGAAATGCAATTAGACTTGTTTTGCATGGCTCCAGAAGGCTGAGCCAGGAGTAATTGAGATGGGGTAGGGAGTTACAGAGAGACAGATTTCAACTCTGTAAAAAATAAAATAGAAGTTTGCTAGCATTTAATCTTCCAATTTGCTAATAATTTATGATCTCATTGATATAGGTAATCCTTCCAACTATACTAATCACAGCCCATCCATGCCCTGATTCCGGCTTTATACTATATTATAATAATTTGTGATCTCATGGATATAGGTAACTCTTCCAACTATACTAATCACAGCCTACCCATGCCCTGATTTCTGCTTTATATTAGATACTATATGTATTATATATGATAATGATTTGTGATCTCATGGATATAGGCGACCCTTCCAACTGTACTAATGCCCTGATTTCTGCTTTATATTAGATACTCTATGTATTATATATGATAATGATTTGTGATCTCATGGATATAGGCGACCCTTCCAACTGTACTAATGCCCTGATTTCTGCTTTATATTAGATACTCTATGTATTATATATGATAATGATTTGTGATCTCATGGATATAGGCGACCCTTCCAACTGTACTAATGCCCTGATTTCTGCTTTATATTAGATACTATATGTATTATATATGATAATGATTTGTGATCTCATGGATATAGGTGACCCTTCCAACTGTACTAATGCCCTGATTTCTGCTTTATATTAGATACTCTATGTATTATATATGATAATGATTTGTGATCTCATGGATATAGGCGACCCTTCCAACTGTACTAATGCCCTGATTTCTGCTTTATATTAGATACTCTATGTATTATATATGATAATGATTTGTGATCTCATGGATATAGGCGACCCTTCCAACTGTACTAATGCCCTGATTTCTGCTTTATATTAGATACTCTATGTATTATATATGATAATGATTTGTGATCTCATGGATATAGGCGACCCTTCCAACTGTACTAATGCCCTGATTTCTGCTTTATATTAGATACTCTATGTATTATATATGATAATGATTTGTGATCTCATGGATATAGGCGACCCTTCCAACTGTACTAATGCCCTGATTTCTGCTTTATATTAGATACTATATGTATTATATATGATAATGATTTGTGATCTCATGGATATAGGTGACCCTTCCAACTGTACTAATGCCCTGATTTCTGCTTTATATTAGATACTATGTGCTATGTGTTATAATATTTGTGATCTCATGGATATAGGTGACCCTTCCAACATACTAACCACAGCCCACCCATGTCTATCTACCCTGAGTGAAACATGCATGTGCTTCTCTAAGTTCACACAGGTAGTCCACTCCAAATCCTCTGTATCACCTTCTCTAGACATAAGGCAACGAATCAGTGTGGACTCACTATCCGTTCTCCCTCACGATTTTAATTTTTCCTCCTCTTTAATATATCAGCGGTTCTCCTTTCCCAGGCATGCAGCTTTTGGACGTCATCCCTCCCAGTAATTAGCACTGCTGTTCACAAAGTGGCTCATTAGGTAGTGAGTTTCTCATTGCTAGGGGGATTCCACCAGCGTTTCTAATGACAAGCACAACCTCGGGCTTGTCGGGACAGTAGCAGTGGGAATTCTGACTCAGGTAATAATTGACCTCCGTGACCTCGGAGGTCCTTCCCAGTTCTGAGATTCCAGAGTTCTCTAAGTGTTTGTGACGGGCAGAATGAGAGTCTTAAAGAGAATCTTGACTTCCTCCCTCCCCCTTTCTTCCTCTAGCTGGGAGGCAGCTTCAGCCGTTTATGTCCATTTTCCATCATCCGCCTGCCAGTCCGGTGCCCCGATCCCTACCCCTTCATTAGTGCCAGCCTGCTGCTTTATGTGGCACTGTGTGACTGATTCCGTGACCTCTGACCTGACTGTCCATCTGGTCACTCATGAGTTGGGCCTCTCGTTTCCCTCTGACTGAGTTTCCTCCGGCCCTCTCAGAATCTGACTTGCAAACTGTTCCCCTCGCTGCGCTAAGTGGACGGGGAGAGACAGTGACCTCCCGCTGCCCTTCCTGTCTTCCAGCCGTCCCGACGCACCTGCTGCCTCAAGCTCTCCTGCTTCCTGCTGTAGCTTGCCTCTGCCTCTGGTCACCGGTGCCCTTGCTTGCCCACTCATTGTGTGTGCGGTGCTCTGTGAAAGGAGAAACATTTCAGCTTGTCTTTGTCAGGTGCTGGGCTCAACCGGACAGTGAGGGCCAGAGAATATGACACCATCTGCTTCTTGCCAGGTCTTGGCTCCCGTGGTAGATGTCAGGTCATCAGCTCTGACTGCACTGTGCTTAGAGCCTGTGAAGTGAGGCCATTTGGGGAAACTCCTCGGCTAACTTTTGTGAAGAGCACAATTTATATGGAAGCTTTTTGTTTGAGAAAGAATGCTCTTCAGACTCTTAAAGTAATATTTCTCACCAATATCATAGTTCCTGAGAAAAGATGATAGAGATCAAACTGTCTGATATAGATCATCTCTCGGATCAGTTCTGAAAAGATGATAGAGATCAATCTGTCTGATATCGATCATCTCTGATCAGTTCTGAAAAGATGATAGAGATCAATCTGATATAGATCATCTATCTGATCAGTTCTGAAAAGATGATAGAGATCAATCTGATATAGATCATCTATCTGATCAGTTCTGAAAAGATGATAGAGATCAATCTGTCTGATATCGATCATCTCTGATCAGTTTTGAAAAGATGATAGAGATTAATCTCTGATATAGATCATCTATCTGATCAGTCTGATGGACATGGCTCTTTTCAAAAGTGAAATGATTCAGACCAGTTTCAATGGTCTTGTGATGGAGAGAGCCATTTGCACCCAGAGAGAGAACTGTGGGGACTGAATATGGATCACAACATACTATTTTCACTTTTTGTTGTTTGCTTGCATTGTGTTTTTTCTCATTTTTTTCCCTTTTTGATCTGTTTTCTCTTGTGCTACATGATAATTGTGGAAATATGTGTAAAATAATTGCATATGTTTAATATATATTACATATATAATATGGTATATTACTTGCAATCTAGGGGGAAGGGGTGGGGGAAAGGAAGGGAGAAAAAAAACCACAAGTTTTGCAAGGCTGAATGTTGAAAACTATTTATACATATGTTTTGAAAATATAAAACCTTAATTTAAAAAAAAAAGATCATCTATCTAGAAGGGATAGGAAGAGACAGATTATCAAGTATCTTCTCATTTACAGATTAAGAAACTAAAAACCCGAGAGGTCCCAGGACCAGAATCATAAACAGCTTAGAAATAATGTCAGAGGTCACCTAGTCTAATCCCTTCATTTTAAAGATGAAGTGATTTACAAAAGAACCCAAAATAATAAGTGACAGAGCCAGGATTTAAAATCAGCATTTGGGCATCTTTGTATAAGGGATGAAATAGAATCAGAAAGGACCTGTTTTCTAATCCCATTTTAGATACTTATTAGCTTTGTCACAGTGGGAAAGTCTCTTAAACTCACTAGCCTCAGTTTCCTAATCTATAAAATAAAAGGCTGTGATTATTCAGTGATCAAGACAGTACCTCTCAGCTCTCTCTATGTCTATAGTTTCTTCTTCATCATTAATTTACAGGCCTTATCCAGTTGTGACCCATTATAATAAAAAATTATAGTAAATTATAATCAGGCAGTTGCCTGTTGGGAATTTTAAGATATATATCCCAGGGGCATTTTGCACTCAAAATGTCACCAAACAGAGCTCATTCCCCTCTTTATCAGTTCCTCCCCAGCTAGCTCCCATCCACCCTCTTGTCAGACTTTTCCTCTTACCATTGAGGGTATTACTAACATTTTCATCCTTCTAGTCACCCAGTTTAACAAGCTCAGTGACTCCTCATCCTCACCCTACAAATCAAACAAGTTGCCAAATCTTGTCATTTCTATCTTTGTCATTTGCATACATTTTCTCTACACTCCTAATCTTAAATTAGGCCCTTATCTTCTCACCTGAACATTACATTTATACTACATGCTTCCAGTCTGGTCCCCCTGCCTCTGGCCTCCCCCCACTTTAATCCACCCTCCTCAACTATCGAAGTGTTTTCTTAAAATGCAAAACTGAACATCAATCTCCATCCTTCTCAATCAACTCTTATGATTACTGGTTGTCAAGAGCATCAAACCTAAACTTTCCTCTTTGACATTTAAAATTCTTCCCAACCGCTCTACTTTATTGTATACTTTTTGACCTTCCTAAACTCTGCCTTCTTGCTGTTTCAAATCCACAAGGTCCCATTTCCAATCTCTGAACCTTTGCAAAGCTTGTCTCCCATTTCCACAATGCATGCCCTACTAATTTTTGGCTGTCATATTCTCTACTTTCTGTCAAGACTCAGTTGAGGCTGATTAACATCCTATGTGAAACTTCACTGCTGCTCATTTGGAGTGCCTTCCCTTCCAGAATTACAAATTAGATTTATTTTCTAAATCTGTGAATACTCATAATTCTTTTATCAACCCCATTAGAATGTAAGCATTTTGAAGGCAGGAACTGGTTTTATTTTGTCTTTGTATTCCAGTTTTAGTATATGGTTTCAGATATTTAGTAGGTATTTAATAAATACTTGATTGTTTGACTGAAACAATAGCAGCTAATATATATATATAATACTAAAGGTTTGTAAAGTGATGTTCATATTTTGTGTCATTTGAGCCTTACAACAATGTTGTGAAGTAATGCTATTTTTATTCTCATTTTTACAAAAAAAAGAAAAACAACCCCAGAGTAAAGCAATTTGATCAAGATCACCCAGCTAGTTTAGTTGGTATTTGAACTCAGGACTTCCTGATGTCAGTTACAATACTTCATCCACTTCATCATGGATTGGTTGCCTTTTGGAGAATTAGAAAAGTGGAATGGAAAGTATCCTGGGCTGAAAATTGGAGTTAGACCTGAGTTCAAAGCCTTCTTTTCCTTTTTGCTAGCCATGTGACTATATGTCTCTTACTCTCAATTTCTTCATCTGTAAAATGGCAATAATAATACTTACAGACTATAAAAATTTATACTCATGAATATACTTAGAATATAAAAATTATGCTAATGATCATACTCATAGAAATAAAAATGAGGACAATAATGCTTACAGATTATCAAAAAATCCAGTTTTTTGTTGTTGTGAGAATCAAATTAAACTACTTTATAAGTAAAGCACTATATAAATATCAACTGCTGCTGAGGATAATAATTACTATTTCCTTAGTTCATGAATTTCCTCTCCAAATCATCTACTGGTTGATAGTAGCTGTCAGATGTCCATGATCAAGCTGCCAAGAAGCAATAGATATAGCTCTTGGCTAATCAATGATCAGGGAAACTAAGGGAAGATTAAGCAGATAATATTGGAAAAATACAGAATGTCAGGGAAAAGAAAGCTTGCCAGCTAGCAGTGCCCCTAGCATGCTAGCATGAAATCAGAAAAAAAACAATTTATGGCACCATATCTCAGGGCTGTGGAATGGGGTATAGGGGCTCAACTCACATACTTTGTATGAGCTAGATCTGAATCCCTGGTGATTTGTGTTGTTATTAGAAGTTTGTGGCTGGGTAGTCGAAGAACCCAAAAAGTAATACCACATCCTTTCCTTCCTTCATTGCCATGATTCCATATTCAGATAAGGAAATTAGTGACTAAAAGAGCCTATAGAGCAATCAATGAATTTTCTAATTCTGAAGCAAGATGGGACATCTCTTCATAATTTAGTGGATGTAGGCTGATTTTGGCTAATAAGGTAGTTAAGCATTTATTAAGAACCTACTATATTCTTAGCATTAATCTAAGAAGGTGCATTGAGAATACAAAGACAAAAGTAAACAACCCTTACCCTTGAAAAGTTTATACTCTTTTGAGAAAGACATGACAACATGTAAATATATATATATATATATACATATATATATATGTACATATTTATAATTATGTATATATAACCATATGTAAAATATTTTAAAAATAATATTCTATTTTACATTGACTTCCAAATTCTCTCCCTCCCTCCATCTAGCCTCTCCCCTATCTATTGAGCAAGCAAGTAATATGATATCATATGAATTAACAAAATATTTCCATATTAGTCTTGTTGCAAAAAATAAAAAAGATAGATGCAGAAAATGGAAAAAAAATCTCAATTTGTACTTAGAGCTCATCAGTTGTTCCTGTGGAGGTGGATAGCATTTTTCATCAGGAGTCCTTTGAAATTGTCCTGGGTCATTAAATTGATTAGAGTAGCTAAGTCTTTTAGTTTATATGTACTTTCATGTAATTTTGGGGCTAGCTTTCCAGAGGAGTGATGGAGGATGGTCAAAAATGGAATCTCATTTCCAGTCCTTTTTAGCCCTTATATACTTAATTGAAATTACATCATTACAGCATACTGATTATATGTGAACTAGGGAACTATTACATCACCATGCTAAATACTAAATATATATGTGAACTAGAGATCCATCACCTCATCAATTCTACTGAGTTAACACTTTGTTTCAAGTATACTTCTCCAGAGTTTTGGCCCTCTACACTTTTATACATATATCCACACACATATATATTTATATATTTTCATATGTCTCTGTGTATGCACATACACATATACACACATATATTCAAGAAATAGTCAAAGGGATGGAGAGTGGATCTGTGGTTTCATTGATAAAGGAAACTCTAAGATGAGGAGACCCTTCCCCTCCCCCATGTAAGTCAATGCTTTCTATGCAACATATCATTTGAGAGTTGCCTAGCTAGAGTACCATGAAGGCAAGTACCTTGTTCGCTCACTCAATCAGCATTAAGTAAGCACTTAATATGTTCCATGGATTGCATTAAGGTTAAACAATGAGTAAGTATAAAAGAAAAGATTTGTTTCTCTAGGCTTTGAGGTTAAGTCTCTTACCTACTATGTGATGCCATCTGTGATGGGAATATAGATTTGGGCTATGTGTGGGGTGTGTATGGGGGGAAGTGAGAGTTAGAGGAGGGCAGTGGAAAGTTGGAAGGTATAGGAAGGACTTTATGTAGAATGTAGTATTTGATATGAGCCTGGAAGAAAAAAACTTGGAAGAGACAGAGGGAGGTGAGAAAGAAATATGTTTTAGAATTGGAGTATATCAAAAGGTAAGGTCCAAAGCTGAGAGATGCAATGTCATTTATGAAGAACACTAAGACAGCCACTTTTACTGGTTGTAGTGCATATAAAGGGGCGTAATTTTTAATAATGCTGAAAATAAAATAGATTTACTATTTTAAATAATAGAGAGTTTATTTTTGATCCTTGAAGATTAGGAAAAGACTGAATGCATCATGGAGGAGTGGGGAGAGACTTGGGATAGTAAAACCAATAAGAAAGCCAACACTTCCATTTCTGCCCCAATTGCACATAGCCTGATTCTTGAAAAAAACTTGATCTTTCCTTGTTTAAATTATGCTCAAGTCTTTGAAAAATCACTGCACTGAAAACCAGATGCATGGCTGTGTTACAGAAAGCTCCCCAGAGGGAGATGTGAAGAAATGGGACAGTTAATTTATCCTTACTTAGGTCAGAAGGACCCTGGTTAAGTGATATCACAGTCAACTGGCTTTACTATTAGTCTCAGTGTGAAAAACATGTTGATCCTCTCTCTTCCGTTTTTTTTTTTTCTCCCCCCTTTCTTTTTCTCATGTGGCTGCTAAAGACTGGGAGCTCAGTAGTGACAGCTCATTCAGGCCTTTAAATAAGGGGAAGTGAGGGAAAGGAGATGAAAGTTGAAAAAAGAACACTGCTTGAGAGAAATGGATAATGATAACCAATGAGAGAATACCAATTTTCATTTCTGTTTTTTCTGTCTTTTGTGTCAAGAACTTGTTATTGTTTGATTAGAAATGATAGAAGGAATACAACTCATAGAAATATGATATCCAGGATCATTGGGGACATAATAAGAATGTTACTTGTCTTAATGACCTAAATCCAAATTCTTCTTTAGACACCTGTGAGCTATGTGAGTCTAAGCAAGTCACTTAACACCTTTCTCACTAAAATCCCAATTCTATACTTGGGATGCTGATTTCTTGAATTGTGTATCTGTTGAACATATGTTAAGACTACTAAAATAGTTGTGAAAGCTAATGTCCTCTTAGATTTAGGAAGAAGATAATCTAGAGCCTGCCTTCTTAAACTGTGGGTCATGACCCCATATGGGATCTCGGAATTGAATGGGGGAGTAGTGAAATTATGATTTATTATCAGTAAATGTGGACAACAGAGATGATGATAGTCCTTGTGTCTATGTTATATGATGATCAGTTGTAGGAACTAGTTATTTTAACCTGGAGAAAAAAGACTTAGAGGACACATGGAGCCTGTAAGGGGAAAGAGATATTAAATATTTTCTTTTTGAATCCACATGGAAAGAAATATTGGAAATGATATTAATTTATTCTTGAAACATGGAAAGATTCTAATAAATAGAGAAGTCAAATGATATAATTGGTTGCTTCTGGAGGTGATGAGTTTCTAATCATTAATTGTTTTTAAACAAAGTTGAATGATCACTTCTTAGGGATGAGAATCTCATGATGCAAGGGAAGACATGATTGTATTGGAATCAGAAAATGTGGATTAAAATCCAGGCTATAATGCTTTGATATCTTTGTAACTGTTGGCAAATCACTGAAACTCTGCATCTCCATTTTCTCATATGATATATGTGAAGGTTGAATAAATGAATAAATCAACACATTTACTAAATAATTATTATATTCCAGGAACTGTACTAAACAGAGGGGTATAAACACCAAAGCAAAAATATAGCCCCTGCCCTCAAGGAACTTACATTCTCCTAAGAGGACATATATAAGTGCATGTAAAGTAGATATAAGGTAATCTTATGGAAGAAGTCAGAAATAACAGGGAAGAGCAATTGAGGAAGGTTTTGCAGATGATGGCAGTTGGCCTAAGTCTTTGGAGAAGTCAGTAATTCAAAAAGGCAGAAATGGGGAGTTAAAACATCCCTGGCATAAGGAAATAGTTAAT
Organism: Sminthopsis crassicaudata; assembly: GCF_048593235.1. Taxonomy (NCBI): domain Eukaryota; kingdom Metazoa; phylum Chordata; class Mammalia; order Dasyuromorphia; family Dasyuridae; genus Sminthopsis; species Sminthopsis crassicaudata. Next base: position 41,528,614 of record NC_133620.1, read on the forward strand.
GTAAATGTAAAAAAAATGGAGTTGGGAAATGGGATATCATGTGTGTAGAGGGGAATAATGTCTCCTAAGATAAATAGGGAGGTAAACACCATCTAGGAGGTTTCTACAGTGGTCCAAATAAGAGGTAATGAAGTTCTGAACTAGGATGAAGGTTGAGGAGACATGACCTCAGGTGTTTTCTCCTATTCTAAATTTATATCCCTATTTTCCTACATTTTAAGGTAAATTTCTGTTCAAGCATGAGTTGGGCTCAATGGCTTCTTAATTCTCTCAACTGAAATTTTGAAATTCTTTGATGATGATGGTGGAATTGATAGTAATTATAGAAATGCTGGTGGCAAAAGTGATGGAGTTGGGGATGATATTGATAGCGGTTATGGAATGGATGCTAGTGATATTGGTGATGACATTTGGCAGTAGAGGGGTGACAGGGATGATTGGAGATGGTGGTGAAGATTATGGTGATAACAAGCGACATGTAAAAGATACATGAGAAAGCAATTCTACTTCAAAGAAAGCACAGCATACAAAAGAGGAGATTAAATTTCTCATAATAGAGATTCATTAAATATTAGAGTGTCCATAATTAAGTAGCAATTTGTGACAATTACAGCATGTTAGTCAAATGAATAATTCTTTTCACAACTTAACTTACCACCTCCCTCTTGTCTCTCTTCACTCCCCCCTTGTCTGTCTCCCTGCCTTTCAGTCAGTCAGTCTGCTGCTTTTTTTTCTCTCTGATTCCCTGTCAGTGAGTCCCGGTATCTTACATTTCTCTTTATCCCTGTTTCTCTCTGTGTGGGAATCTCCCCCTCTCTCCTTGCCTGCTGTCAATCTTTCTTCCCTAAATTCCTTACTTCTCTCCTTTTCTTCTTACCCTCCTTTCATTTCTCCTTTCCTTCCTTTCTCCTTTCCTTTCTTCCCTCTGTCCTTCCTTTCTTCTCTTCCTCCCTTCTTCTTTTCCTCCCTCCCCCTTTCCTTCCCTCCCTTTCTCTTTCCTTTCCTTCTTCTCTCCATCTCTCCTTTCCTCTTTTCTTCCCTTTTTCCTTTCCCTCCTCTCCTTCCTCCTCCCTCCCTCTGCCTTCTCTTCTTCCTTCTTTTCCTCTCTTCCTCCCTCCCTCCCTTCCTTCTTCCATTCTGTCTTTCATTCCCTGTCTCTTGTGTCTCTCTTTCTTTCTCTGTCTCTTTCTGTCTGCCTCTGTCTCTGTCTCTCTCACACACACATAGGGGTGTGTGTATGTATGTGTGTGTGTGTGTGTGTGTGTAAGGATTCTGATGGATTTATGACATCCCATAAAACAAATCAGTGGATAAGTGATTGCAGGATTTGTGTGTGGTTAAGTTAAGATTAACCTCCACTAATCCTAGAGGATAAAGAAGGTGACTGTTCAAGTAATTGAACTTTTAGTTCAAGATGTGTGGGCTCCAGACCTGTCATTCTCATTCTTCTATCATAAGACTAACAAAAACTAGACAAAATCCAATATTTTCATGTCACACAAGGAAGGATGATAAGCAAATAACAATAACAGCAAAAGGCTTGGGATAGAAATAACTAATTTACTTCAGGGGAATAAACTGCTATTCACTAACTGACTTCCCCATCACCTGGAAAAAGGTAGGGCCTTAATGAGGGAATTTACCTTTACCTATACCAGACCATTACCTTAATTGGTACATGGGTTCCCTGAAAGTGTTTATGGATAAATACTTTTTATCAAGGGAATTATTAATTACACTTAATGAGACTTTCAGGTCAAGTCTCATAAAAACAGTTGCAGGAAAAATCAGAATAGAAAATAAGGCTATGGATATCACAAATGCTCACAATTGGCTATGTCATGATCAATGTATTAAATGAGAGACTTGATTACGGAAACAAGAGATGCTGATTATGGAAAACATGACTGGAAAAGAGCCCAAAAATGAGTGACAGGACCTGTACTTGCCATTTATTAAGTTTAGGCAGATATGTAACTCAGAGGAAATAATACTGGAACTGAAGCTAGATATAAGTCTTGCCATTGGTACTCATTATCTATGTTTTTTTAGCTAAATCTTTTGTTGTCATTGAGCTGCTGTCTTCTCATTTGTAAAATAAGAAGATTGGTGGTCTAACCTTTTGATTTTAAGAAAAACAGTAGTTTCCATACCACAAGCATAGACTGGCCACCAACTCTTTTCCTCTACATGAGAGTATAAAACTTTAATGTAAATGGGGGTCACTAAACTGGACATAAAGATCTCTAGGTACCATAAATAGAGGTAGAAAAACACACATTTACATATATATATATATATATATATATATATATATATATATATATATATTTGCTAATACACTAAGTTCAGATACAAACTACATTTTAATCTATTTTGGGCCTCATTTTGAGTTTTTTGATCTGCATTTGGTTCACAATCCATCTGCGTAAGACTACCTGTTATGGTAGGAATGGTCAGCTCTTAGAGAAATAACAATGTCTGTCTCTTTTGTGTGATGACCACCATTAGCACCCTGGATACCTTAGAATCAGCGGGAGTCAGGGTAAGCAAAATTCTTTATTCTTGGTCTTTAGCGGTAGAAGTCAAGGGGATGGACGCAGGATCTTGGTGACCTCACCTCTTCATCTCCCATCCAGAAGTGACCCTGGCTAGTCTTACTCCACCCCCTAGTCCCTCCCACAATTCTCTGAATACACCAAATGTTTGGGCCAACACATGATAGTGTTCAGATACAAACTACATTTTAATCTATTTGGGCCTCATTTTGAGTTGTAACAAAAGTTATAACAATTATAACTGTCCAGAAGTGAAATTGGCTACCCTAATAGGTATGGAATTTAATCATCCAGAGGCTGAGTGACCATGTGAGTTAAGGGGACCAATTGTTTATCTATCAATTGAACTAGATGGTTCCAGGTTCCTTTTTACTACTGAGATTCTGGATTCCATGACCAAATAAATGACTGAGACAAAAGTCTGTGTGGAGTCAGAGATGGGAAATCAGTAAATTACTGCTCCCCAGGTAATAAAGCCCAGCTTTGGACAGATGCTATGAGATCATGTCTCCAAGAGAATATATTGAGACTGAATTCACTTAAATTATGGTGCACCCAGAGAGAATTTTAGTATGAGTATTTGTTCATGTAATTTATGATGCCCTTTATTCTGTGGCATCATTTTTAAAAGAGAAAAGTAGGCTTTAATTACAGTGCATATGAAGCAGATTTTTCAAAGAATCTGTTATTTTATTTATTTCCTAATATAGGATATCTTAAAGGAAACAAAAACTGTATAAAATTTGCAAATCATCACTTACAGGATTGACCCTAACACTTAATGTCTGAGGAAATGATGACACTGATTCTTACCTGATGTACCTCAAAGGATGTTTAGTGCTCCTCCTTCCTTCCTCTCTCCTCCATCAATGTCTTCCTGAATTCTTTTCATCTCACCCAGTCCCTTTATTAGGTGAAAGTTATCTCTGGGGCAAATCAAATCAGGAGTTTAAACATTACAATACAAAAACTATTCAAATATTCAAAAGTTAATATTCATTTTGCAATCCATTTTAAAGGAAATTTTTTCTTTTTTTCTCATATTTATTTTAAATTTAAATACAAATTAAGAAAACAAACATTGCCATGTGCACAATAGAACATGAGGATTCAAACTGTAAAGTGATAAATTTCCATTTCAAGAAAGCCTATATAGTAAATGCTACCATTGTGTTCAGAGCTGTCCATCTTTTCTTCCTTATAGGTTTTTTTTAATGAAATTTTTACTTTATTTCTCTCCCTTCCTCTTTCCCTGTCCCTAGGAAAGCCACAGTTAAGTATGTATGCATATATATACCTAAACATATGTATATATGTATGTAAACACATATACATGTACACATATACTTATACATATACATAGATATTCATATGCATCTATGCAAGACCATACTATGCTTCAAAGTATTTACACACTAGCTTTTCTTCTCCTCCTCCTCTTCCTCCTTCCCCTCCTGCTCATATCCCCCTCCCACTTCTCCCTCTTCCCCTCCTTTCTTTCCCTTCTCTCCTTCCCCCTCCTCCTCCCTCTTCCCTTTTTCTCCTTCCCCTCTTTTTCCTCTTTTCCCCTCCTCCTCCTCCCCCTCCTTCTAGGAGGTCAAAGGATATACATGGTTTTATAGACCTTTGGGCATAGTTCCAAATTATTCAATGGAATGACTGAATCTGTTCACAACTTCACCAGTAGTGCATTAATATCTCATTTTCCCCACATTCCTTCCATCATTTATCATTTTTCTTTTCTGTTCTATTAGCCAATGTAATAGGTATGAGGTAATACCTCAGAATTATTTTAATTTGCAGTTCTCTAATTCATAGTGATTTAGAGCATTTTTTAAAACGTGGCTATAGATAACTTTAGTTACTTCAATTGAAAATTTCATATTTTTTGGTCATTTATCGATTGAGGAATGACTTATTTTTTAAAATCTAAATTTGACTTAGTTCACTATATTTGAGAAAGGAGGACTTTTTCAAAAACTTGCTCAATTATTTTCCCAAATACTATTGCTATTTATATTTCCCTCCACTCATTTCTCCCCTCCCTGTTTATTTTATTCTCTCTCTCCTTTTCACTTTGTTGCTCCTCTAAAGTATTTAACTCTGATCACCTTCTCCCTCAATATGTCCTCCCTTCTATCACCCCACCTTCTCCTCCTGTCCCTTTCTCTTTCTGCTTTCCTGTAGGGTAAGATAGATTTCTATACCCAATTGAGTCTGTATGTTACTTCTGCTTAAGGTCACTCCCTCCCCCACTTCTCCTTCCACTGTAAAAGCCTTTTCTAGACTCTTTTATCCAGATGATTTACCTCATTCTACCTTTCCCTTTCCCTTTCTCCTTGTGTGTTCTTCTGTCACCAATTAATCTTTTTTTTTTTAAAGATATCATCCCTTCATATTCAATTCACATCTGCTTCTTCTGTCTATATATATTCTAACTATTCTAATAATCAGAAAGTTCTTATGAGTTGAAATGATCATCTTTCCATGTAGGAATGCAAATTTTAGCTCAACTTTATTAAATCCCTTATGATTCCTTGTTCTTCAACCTGATTTAGCTTATCTGCCTGTTGTGACTACTGCACATGCTATAGCTTTTTGGAACTAGAGTTGAGAATTGGGTGACAGATGGACCCAAAAGGCAGATGATCAGTCCTGAAAAGGGCTCAACAAGCCCTCACATCAGAGATGGCAATCCTCCCTTTATACCCCATAGACCTGAGATTTAGAAAGGAAATACATCATCAACACCACTGGACTGTTAAGAAGATCAAAGAAGGTACCTACACAAAATGGCAGAGTGGACAGAGTATTTGAATCTAGGTTCAAGTACCTCTCCTGACATATACTGTCTGTGTGAACTATTGGCAAATTTCCTGATTTCTCCATGTCCCAGGCAACTCAGTAAGTTTTTAGTCTTCAGAGCAGGTTATGACCTCTCTTGGTAGAGAGATGTTCCCAGTCAGGAAGCTTGCAGGTCAAATTTTTTTAAAAAGTGTTAAATAAATGACAAATATCATTATAATGATTTTTTAATAAGTTAAAAAAAAGGTTTCTTGAACTATCAGATACCTACCTCCACTGCTCAGATAAAAATTTTCAAGAGTTTTACAAACTGTAATGTATGATCTATTTCTTTACATTTAAGAATTCTTTTTGGTAAAGAAGAGAGGGGACACAAGACCTTCTGTTTTGTTGGTATAGGGAATTTCTGATGAAGCAGCTCCTTTTATCAATACAGATCTACCTCTTTTCAGCAACTTTGGGTCTTAGATGTAAAGGGCTAGAACTGAGCAATGCACTTTGATAATGAAGCACGTGAGACTAATTGCCAATTGGACAGTTCCCTATTAACTTGTTTGAAGGGTGACCCTCCTCAGCTGTTCTGTGCTGACTTGATTGGTGAGACAAAGAGGGAGAAGTGACGTATGTGGGAGGAGTAGGAGGAGGAAGAGGAAATTGAGAAGCTGACAGTCAGTCTCTCCTGGTGTCTGAGAGAGGAAGGTGTATATGCGATTGCTAGACCTAACCCCCTGACCTTGACCGTAAAAGATCAAGAATAAAGACTTAGTGATCCTGACTTGGGCTGATTTCTGGGAAGACAGAGTTCCAGCATTTTGGTTCAGTTGCCTGCCCATAGTCCTGTTCACTATTCTTTACACCAGACCCTACCTATCTCTTCTTTCTAGAGAGGACTAAGATAAGGGGCATAGACTGGGCAGCCATTTTTCCTACTTAATTCTCTATCTCTTGGAGAACTACTGGAAGTAGCCTAGCAGTATAGATCTTTTTCTGTTTACAATTGATCTAAACAACTTAATTTCCTGCCAGCCATTTATGGATATTTATCTTATGTAGAGTCACTGTAGGAGTGAAGTAAAAAAGACTCTGGTCTTGTCTGAATAATGAGGTTTTACCCCTATTGCTTGGATCCAATGTATAAGACATCACTTGACAGCTTGGTGCATGGACAAGAGAGCTCAGCTTGGAGACAGGTGCAGGAGGCAGGACACGAGGCAGGAGGCAATCTTGGCTCTGCCCCTTACTTCCTCAGTGCCCTAGGAGAACCTTTTAGTGCCTTAATTTCCTCATGAGTGAAAAAGAGGAGTTGGAAGAAATTATCTTAAAAAGTCTCTTTCAATTATAAAACTATGATTTCATTATTTATGAACAAGTTTTCTTCATGAGTGCATTGCATAAGACTATGAAGGAAACTGCACTTTTCTTAAAATTTTTTTTTTTGAGAAAAAATTTCTATTCAATTTGATCAACATTGTTTTTTGCTTTTATTTTTGTCTAAAGGAGGGGAAATCCACCAGCTGTTTCTGTGTCAACTCTTATTTCATTTGGATTTGGAAAAAAAAAATTACCATTATAAGAGATTATACTATGATGGTATAATTTCTTGTAATGTAATGGGGCCATAGTGTACTCTCTTGACAGATAAACAGCATCTTGTCTTAAACATTTAAAAAATTAATAATAGTGTAAATAGCATATTGCAAGAGAGAATTTGTTTTCATTATGGAAGAATTTTTTTTAACCTCCCAATTCTTCTCCTTGCAAGTCACTCATTTAGGATTTCTATATTAAAGATGCCAAACTAAAAGTATATTTTAATAACTCAGAGAATGGTCCTAGTGGGGAGAAGTCATTGGAAGCACATTCCAGCTAAAGGAATAGAAGCTCATCAAAGGCATGTGGTTATAATTAGAGCAATAGTAATGGTAGAAGAGAAGGGAAGAAGAAGAGGATAAGACAAATAGGATAAAATGAAAGGAAAAAAGAGGAGAGGAAGAGAAGGAGAAGACCAAGACAAAAGGCAGAGGAGGAGGAGAAGGTGGAATAGCAGGGGAGGAGGAGGAGAGAAAGATGAGGTAGAAAAGGAAGAGAAGGAAAAAGAAGAGAAACAGGAAGAAAGGAGGAGGAAGAAAAAAAGAAAGGAGGAAGAGCAAAAGGATTAGGAGAAAAAGTAAAAGGAAGAGAAGGAAGAGAGAAGAGAGAGGAGGAGAAAATGTAAGAGAAGGAGATGAAGAGGAGAGGAAGAGGAAGGGAAGGAGATTTGGCAGGAGAAGGAAGTAAAGAATGGGAGGAAAAAGAGGGAGAGAGGAGGAGGGTAGAAGGGGAGAAAGGGAGTATGAGAGGAAGAGAAGAGAAAAAGGAAGTAAGAGGAGATGCTAGAGAAGGAGAAGTAATAGGAGGTAGAGGAGGAAGAGTAGTAGACTGAATTAGCAGTAAAATGCTAACTTGCAAGCAATGTCCAGAATTTTTCATGTCTACTTGAGTGTCACAATGGAACAAGGAAATGGTATGTTAAAGGAGAAATTTCCATTGAGGATCTTAAAAGGTTCCATCTTGGGGAAGGTTAGCGTGGCAAGGAAAAAGCAAAGGCACAGAGATTGTAATCTTATAATTTCTTCTTTTGTTGTATCATTCCCCTCTCTGGCTCCTCCTACCCTACCCCCATTCTTTTTCCCTGCAATCCTGTTTCTTCCTTCCCCCTTTTCTCCTGTCTTTTCCCTATTTTGATTCCCTATCCATTCTCTCTTTCCTTTCCAGCCTTTTTTCCTCCTGTTCCTTGTCCTTTCCTCCTCCTCCTTCCCCCTTATTCCTCTTCCATTCTCCTTTCCCCTTCTCCTTGCTCTTCTTATCTATCTACCCATTTCATACCTCCCTTCCCTCTTCCCAGAATTTCAGAAATACCACTGATTTTAAACAGAAGAAACCAATATAAAAATCCTCTCAAGCAAAGAAACCGAGTGACTGTCTTTACATTGTTTCTATTCATGGCTGGCTAGTTTTACATTTTCTGATCCCTGATTGCCATTGAGACCTGAAAACCAGTTTCTTCCTGAGCATCAGTGGACTGTCTAGAGGTCCTGCATTATTGATTTTCTGCTTGTATATTCTGGTTGCCCTGTCAATCATGAGGTAGAAATACAAGATGGCAGTCAATAAGCAGAAGGATGGAGCTTCCCTCCCATGAAGTCAACAAAATAATTCAGATTGTCTGACTTTCAGGGAAAATGCTGAAATGCTCCAGAGGAAAAAAACCAGATAACCCTCTTAGAGAAAGAAAAAGGAAGAAAAACAGGCAGCTGTCTCCCCTCCCCTTCCCTCCAACAAGACCTAGAATAGTCTTTGTTTTTAACAGAACATCTTCCCATCAGATAATATTGGACTTTTATATATAAGATGGACTCCAAGAAGTCACAGAGATACATTCCTTTATTAATTAAAAGAAAATGTGATCAGAAGCCATAAAACCCCTTTATTTTTACTGGAAATATAAACTATAATCTTGTTCTCCAAACTCTGCTGACTTCATGTCCTCCTGGAGAATATACTATCTCATGGCGTCTAGTACTCATCATTCATGCATTCATTTTTTCATTAATTCAACAAACATTTATTAAGTGCCTATTTGTTGCCAGGCAGTGAGGATTCAAAGACAAAACTAAAACAGAACTCCTTAAAACATCAAAGAGCTCACATTCTATGGTCAATCAGAAGAGTCTATTCAATTGGACAAATTCCCTCTAATTAACTCCATGAAATGATAATATTTGGATCTTGCTACAGAACTTTGAAAGGGACCTCCAAAAGAAGTAGTCATTATGAGGATAATTGTTTTTCTAGAGTCATATTTTGCTTTGAAAGGAGTTGTTTGTTTTTTTTAATAAAATTTTCAATATTCTCCAAAGTTCACTAGAACATTTTAGAGACAGTATAAAAATCACCAGAGAGGGAGGATTTTGCTTAGATCTTGTTTGTTTGGTGTTTAGATCTTGGTATCAAGTATTGATTTTTGACTGGTAATGATATGGGAGCCACTAATCCTTATCAATAATCACATTATGTCTCTCCATGCGAACTTACATTCTTCTACATATATGTAAAGGGTTACTGTTTGTCTTTCAGACTTCTTTTATAGAATGATAAAAAAAAACCTCAAAATGAGACCCAAACACAACAGTTAAATTTAGTGAATGATAACTATATCCTTGAGCTAATCATAAGTCACATTTTTACAGAGTTTTCCAGTTTACAAAATACTTTTATCTGCACCAGAAAGTCAATTCTGGTCAGTGATTTAATTAGTCACAAGGTCAATTTGCCACAGAATCAGGATTGGATTCAAGCCTGCTGTAACCATTATGAAAGCATTGCCTTCTATGCTAGCTACCTTTTCAGTTAATAAAAGTACTCAGAGAATGTCCTAGAGCTGTTTATTTACTTGCTTTTGGTTAATACTATTTCTCTATTAAGTAAAGACATAGAAACATATATTTTGATCTGGTAGGAAATGCATTAATCAACTAGGCCAAAGCCCTCATTTTAAAGATGAGGAAACTGAGCTAGATTAAGCTAAGCAATTTGTCCAATGTTATCTAAGTTCTAAACATGAAAACGGAATGTTGGGATTAGATGCTGGGATCAGAAATCAAGACTAATGAGGTGTGAAGTGGTAGCTTTTCTACTCTAAATTTAGTTTTGCCAGGATTTTTGTTATAATTCCATTAAGAATATTTCTAAGACCTATTAATATCTCATAAAATAGGACAGCTAAACGGAACAGTGGATGTAGCACAGGGCTTGGAATTAGGGACACATCCTTATAAGAGTTCAAATCTGGCTTCAGACACTTACTAGCTCTGTGACCCTGGACAAATCATTTAAACCTATTTACTTCAGTTTCCTCATCTATAAAGTGAGATGGAAAAAGGAAATGGCAAATCACTCTAGTATCTTTGCAGAGAAAACTCCAAATGGAATCATGGAGAGTGCTGGATACGGTTGAAAAAATGACTAATGACAAAAAACAGATGTTATTCTACTTGCCTGCCTTCTTATCTATGGACATGGTGAAGTAGAGAGACTACTGCTTTTGGCATCAGAAGATCTAGATTTTAATACAAATTCTGTTTCTTATTATCTGGATGATAGGTTAATCATTATTCTTTCTTGGGCTTTAGATTCTTTCTCTACAAAATAAGAATTTTAGATTATAGGATTTAAAAATTCCTTCCAGCTCATGAATCTGAATTTTTTTCTTTTAAAAATTATATTTCATTTTACAATTGCACACATATAACCTATATCTAACTGTTTACCATCTAAAGGAGGTAGGATTGGAGGGAAAGAGAATTTAGAATTCAAAACTTGAAATAAAAATGTTAATTAAAAAAATAAAGTAGCTAGAAATCAGAATAAAATATATCATTTTATGGATAACATATTTTCACATCATCTTTATTTCTGATACACTCCTCCCCTTTCCTACTATCCCTTATAGCAAAGATTATAAAAGAAATAAAAAACAATTTGGCAAAATCAATTAACACATGGACTTTGACTGATAGCATATGCAATATTACATGCACAAAGTCCCCTACTTCTGCAATGGAAGGAGTTAAATTTTTTCTCTCTCTTTCTGTCTCTGTCTCTGTCTCTGACTCTCTGTTTCTGTCTCTCTGTCTCTCTGTCTCTATCTCTGTCTCTCACTCTCTCCTTCTCTCTGAGACTAGGTCTTCCTATTTTACTGAGACTGTAAGTATAGCATCCACCTTCACGCCAATCCCAGGCTTATAGGTATAAAAATTTCAATTTACTCTATTTTCCCACTTTGGTCAGCTTGTCTCTTCTTAGGTAAACTGGTGAGTACTCTAGGGAGCCATAGAGGATTACCATATTGGTGCCAGACTTAAAGTGGATATCCAAGGAATTTTGGCCCTATTTCAATGAGCACCACCCATGCCTGGCTTAAGAGCTCTATGTAAAAAAATCAATTTTATTTTCAGTTCCAAGTCACCCTTCTCCTAACTTCTCCTCTTTCTCCCCAACCCAGGAAATAAGAAAAAAACAAATCTCTTTATAAATATTTATAGTCAAGCCAAAAAAAAATTCTTGCATTAATCATGTCACACACATATGCTTCAGTTTTCACTTTGACTGCAACACCTCTTTTTCTGGAGATGGATAACATGTTTAATCATGAGTAGGTGGTTAATTTCTGAACAATAAATCTCAGTGCTCATTTTTATAAAACCTGGAGAGATTGGGTCAAATCAGTAATGATCTTGGGATATCCTTTGGAAATTGCAAAAAAAAAAATCATTTTGTTTTCTTAAAAAATTTGTTTTTTCATCCCTAAACTGAATTTAGGCAAATACAGATAAATTTAAGGGGAAATCCAAGTTTTCTATGAGTTGAGATGAATTTTGTCACTATGGGAAAATCCTTGTTGGACTTCTCAGTTTCCTCATCTGTGAAACAAGGTGCATAGAGCCTTAAGGTTCTTTTCAGTTTTGAATTTCCTAGTGTTGGTTGTCTATATATTGTGATATTTTGTTAGATATGAATATGAATCAGAAAGAATTTCTAGCTTTAGTTTGGAAAAAATGATACCCACTGCACAGATTTTAGCAAAATGTACCCACTACATTCCTTTAGTTATCACTTAAGCAAGTGATTTACTTAGCAAGAATTTACTAAAGTCTGACTTTGTGTCAAGCATTCATTGTACTAGGCATAAACATGGATCATTGACCATAAGATGTTTACATTCTAGAATTGGAGACAATATATACACCCCAAAACGTAAACAGAATAGGTATACTAAAAAAAAAAAAAAAAAATGTAAGATAATTTTTTTGGCAGGGGAAGTACTTGTAGCTGGGAAAGTCAGGCCTCTGATAGGAGATGGGATCGAGTTAACCTTTGAACAATAATTGGGAAGCCAATAGATGGAAATGATGAAGGAGAACATTGTGGGTATGAAGAACGATCTCATAAAAACATAGATACATGTATGAAGGATGAACGTTACCTGCTTTGGTAATAGAGTGTCATGTGTTAAAAAAAACAACAAAAAACATAAAGAAGGCAGGTATTGCTTGACCAGAAAATAAAGCAAAGTGTAAGAAGCTGAGGGGGTTAAGTGGTGAAGGGCTTTCTATGCTAAACAGAATTCTGGGTATAATTGGTAACTAGTAGAATTCATAGAGTAGGGGAATGTCATATAAGATATGAATTTTGGACAGATTGCTTTTGCAATCCAGTGGAATACAGATTGGCGAAGACAACTGAGGTAGGGAGATTAGTTAGAAGGCTATTGGAACAATCTAGACTTAAGTTAATAAGAGTCTGTCCCAGGATTATGGGTATATGATTGAAGTAACAAATATAAAAGATGTTCTGGTGACCTCATCCTGCTGTTCTCACTGGGTCTGCTCTGTTCTTGGTATGTTGTCATTAATGGTAGTCTGATAAGTGGTTGATGATGATTGGGGTGGCAGGGAGCCCCTGGAGCTTCTTGATTGGGAGTGTGACATAGTCAGATTTATGTTTTTTGGAAAAACACTTTGGCAACTAACTGAAGGATGGAGTGGAGAAGACAGACTTGATACAAGGAAACTCACCAAACAGCTATTCTAGTAGCTCAGATGTGAAATGATGAAGACCATGGCAAAACTGTCTGTGTGAGTGCAGAAAAAGGATATGTATATTAGAAATGTTGGGAAAGGAGATAAATCATGGAGATACTTTGGACATGTGGGGTTATGTGTGTGTCTCTATGTGGGTCTCTGTGTGATTGGAATGTTGTAGCAACATAAATTTTGAGCATTTCAGTAACAGAGAGGATGATGGGCCCTTTGAAAATAGTAAGAAATGGAATAGGTGAGAGTTTAAAGGGAGAGATAAGGAGTTGTGTTTTAGAATTGTTGAGTGTAGCTGTCTATAGCCTATTCACTTTTGATGTCCAATAAGCAGTTGGTTATCCTAGCCTGGAGCTCAGGATCATATTTGTAGAATTGATAATTGAATCAATAGTAAATGATAAAATTGACAAGAGAGATAGAATAGAAGGAGAAGAAAAGACAAAAGGACAAAGATTTCAGAGATAGCCATCATTAGTAGATGTGAGCCAAGGAGACTATTAGCTAGTCAGAGAGGTAACAAGAGAGTATAATATCATAAAAACCTTAGAGATTATAGTGTCCATAAGAGGGTGATGAACAGTGTTAAAGGCTACAGAGTAGTCAAGAAAGACAGGGAATGAGAAAAAGTCATCAAATATGGCAAGTAATTAGATGAAGAGAGCAGTCATATGATGAAGTCAGAGAATTTAAAATCAAATAAGAAGACAGCACAAGGATGGATTGAATATAGGATGTTTTCTCAAGAAATTTATCCAAGAACAGAATGGTAGATATAGGATGATAGCTACGAGGGGTAATAGGATCAAGGTAAAGTTTTTAAGAATACAGGAGATATGGAAGTATTTGGAGGAATCAGGAAAGAGCCAGTAGATAATTGTGGATGATAGAGGAGAGAGTTGAGGGAGATAACTGAGTGATGTGATAGGAGAAGGCAAGAGCTCTGAATAAATGGCTTCCATTTTTGTTCAGTAGACTATCAAGTACATTTTTCAGCTGGAAGGGTAGAGGACTGAGGGCCTTGAGGAAAGATTTAGAGTGGCTTTGTGGTGAGTGGAAATGAATCAGTTAGGGAGGGGTAAAAGAATTATGTCACATAAATTTGCAGTAACCCCAGTCAATGTGGTTTTCTTATTTTCTCTAGTTCTTTTTGTTAGCATGTGAATAAGATTGATGATGTGAATCCTTGTTAGTATGTACAGACCAGGCCACTTATTTCAATAAACTGACCAATATTTCTTAAATAAATTTCTAAAATATTATTGTTCTTGGGGACAAAGTAGATACTTTTAATCCAGAAGGGGAACATTCATGGGATTTGTGTTGTACCTACACACAAATAAGGGACATCTAAAATTTGGATGAGTTCTCTCTGTTTCTCTACTGGCAACTTATAATATTCTATTGGGATATAATATGTTAAGGTCAAGGTTAAATGTAAATAAGGAGAAGCTCTTTGTTCTGTCATTGAAAATATCTTTTTCCTTTAACAGGAGTTCTTAAGCTGGGTTTTGCAAATATTTTTTTTAACATCCCAGTAATTGCATTTCAGTGTGCTCCATTTTCTTTGTCCTTTGCATCTTATTTTATTCATTTAAAATGTTATTTTGAAAAGGCATCCATATGCTTCATAAGACTGCTAAAGAAGTCCATGGTACAAAAAAAATTAAGAACCTCTGCTGCACAAGCTTTCCATTGACAATGACATATATACATATATGTATTTTCATATACAATTAAGTTATCTTTTTGATATGAAGTTATTTAACTTGCCAAATAATTTCACAACCCTTCCAGACATAGAATACATATTGTAACAATGCCTAATTTCTCAGTCCAAGTAGAAGTGATTATAGTTCATGAAAAGATCCTATAGGAATCAGAGTCTAATACTTTCATTTTGAAGATTAGGAAACTTAGAACCTAAGAGTTTAAATGACTTTCCCAGGAACACATAATTAATAAATTTCCGAATCAGGAAACAAACTTAGGTCTAATTGAGGGTTCTGTCCACTATGCCAGATATCTGCCTTGTAGGTGAAGTATCTAAGAAGATACAAAGGACAGAATTATGACAGACAAACAACCCTTTGGTCTTGCCATCCTTAGTACTAGGAATTATGTGTGCCAAATAAGCTTAGGAGGAGATTGGACCCTTTTAAATCCTCAAACATTTTCCTTTGCAAGGATGAAAATTTAATTCCCAGAATAGGTAGTCTAAGTCTGGAGGAATGTATATACTTTTAAAGGAGGGGGTCCTAATTAGTGGGAGATAATGCAATTTTATCATGACACTACATGTTTTCCACTTAGGAGGAATCTGAAACCCTGAGGTAGGACCTCAAATTTAATGAGCATTATGGGTTCCAAGCAGAAGTGGGAGATACACTGAAAAAGGATAATAATTTTGACTATTCATTAGGTTTATGTATTGTACATTTTCAGTGAAATAAAGCTTGTTCTGTATTATTTGTATTGTTAGATTGAATGCTTGCAAGGGAGATAAGGGTGCTCTTTCTTTTTCTGTGGTGACCTAGAGACAAATTATGTTTAGATTTTCTCTGGAGCATTGCTGAGTTGGGACAAAATAAGCTAAATTTGTATATGTCTGAAACAAATTGTAAAAACAATAAGTTGTAAAATAAATTTATTTCAGATACATAAATTTTGGTTAGTCTCACAAGTCAAAGAATATGCTTTGTGAGTAGATCCAAAGATTGAACATGGAATATATGAACCTCCTTGTTATAGAAGGAATTCTTTCTCAAGTAGATACTAAACCAAATGTCCTCTGAGGTCCCATAGGTTACCAATGTATACACAAATAACAATTCAAAAATTAAAAAAAATGATAAACATGTGAAAGAAAATCACAAAGTTACAGAGTTTGGAGGAACCTCAGAGGACTTTAGCTATGATTTTCTCTGGAAAGAATTGAACAACTGAACAATATAAAGAAACAGATACTTGGGAAAACCTACCTGCCTTGGGAAAATTTCAGTTAATAGACCTAATTGAGCTACATAATAGACTCCAGGGAACTGATTGAGCTTAGATCAATGATCTTTAGAATATAATGAAAAGGGAGGTGGCCCAGGACAAGACAAGGGAACATATTTTCTCAAATTTCAAAAAATGAATGGGAGTAAGCTCTAAAAGCTATAAGTCATTGAGTTTTTCATTATTTCCTGGAGAAATTCTAGAATCTATTATTTAAGGAATGTTGGTGGATGGTTAGAAAAAGCAGTGATAATTTCTAAGGAGCTACATGGTTTCATTAAAAGCAAGCTGTGTCAAACTGATCTTACTTATTTTTTTTTCCTTACTGGATTGCTGTGTTGGTAGATCAAGGGATTATTTTAGACATGATTTACAGGGTTTGGCTTTTGTTTATTTTATTTGATACCTTTATTATATTACAATAATTTCTGAATGGTCTTTCTATCCAGTAAGCTTTTCCTTGTAACAAAGAAAAAGCATACAATTAAATAAAATACTCACATGTTAATGACATTGGACAGAATATTTAATATTCTACACTTAGTGCCCTATCTCTGACACAAAAAGAGGAAAATAACACTCTTGCATCTATTTTCTAGGGTCAAATTCAGTCCCTCTAATTACAGTTTAATATAACTGTTTATTTCCATTTGGGTATTTGTCAATATTTCTAAAACTATTCTTGTGGAAAAGATCGTGACTTTGTGGCTAGACAATGGGACAGTTACATGGATTAAGAAAGGATATCATGGCCAGATTGAGAATACAGGCATTTATGGTTGCATGTCAACTTGTTAGACATAACTAGTGAAGCATCCCTAAGGATCTGTGCTATTTATCATTTTTGTCAGTGGCTGGGATAAAGATATGGATGGTGTGGTTATTGTATGTATCATTGACACAAGAAAGTTGTGGTTACTGATTGGATGACAGAGCCAAGATCCAAAAGGATCTTAATAGGCTATAACACAGGACAAATCTAGTAGGATAAGATTTAATTAAACTTAAATGTAAAATATCAGAAGCAGTGAAGCATGCCATAATGGATAAAATAGTGAGATCTAGTTGCACTAGAACCACCCCATGAGAGCTGATTGCCAAGTTTTCAGTGTAAGCATTTATATGCTTGATATAGGCATAGAATTAGGTAATAATGATTACAAGGTATAAATCAAGGATTAGTGTGTTAATTGTCTACACTAAAGAAAATGAGGGAGAAAATGATAATAGTACAAATTACATTTATATGGTATCATCTTTTCAGAGAACCAGTTATTAAAACATTCACCAGACTAGCCCTGGTTTGGTAGGAAAATCTACATTAAAATGTCACCTTTGATAGCTTTCTTACCATGGGGAAGTGATGCTATGTGTCTCAAGAAATTCCCTATATATAACTATTACTATTATTTATTAAGTTATTGATGGGTGGAGGGAATTATCCACTCTTATAAAAAGATTCTTACGCATTTGCACATGAGTAAATATAAATTCATACAAAAGAATTACCTTTACCATTGAAACAAGATGGAGCCTATGGCTGGACTGCAGTTTTCCTGGAAAAGATCTGAGAGTTTTTTAGAGGACTGTGAGCTCATTATGAATCAACAATGTAATATGAAGGCTGAGAAAATTAATGCAATTATAAGTTGTGTTGAATGGCAGAGTAAATGGAGGCCAGAGTTAAAGGGATGTTAATTCTGTTCTACTGTGCTTTATCAGGCGACACTTGAAAAACCTAAATTCAATTCTAAGATGACTTTGGAAAGACATTGATGAGTTATAGAGTGTTCATAAGAGGGTGACCAGTATGATTATGGGCTTTAATAACATGCTATATGAGGAACAGTTGAAGGAATTGGGCTTGTCATTTTGAGAAGAGAGGACTAAAAGGCTGGAAGTACTACATGGACTTCTATCTCTCAAACTGTGGATTCTGTGATTTTATGACATGGTAGCTCTATTCAAAGGTGCTCACATGGAAAGAAAATTAGAATTGTACTAATTGGTCCCAAAGATAGAATTAGTAGCAATGAACAGACATTACAAAAAGATTAATTTATATTTTATAAAAGGAAAGTCTTCCTAAGGGTTAATGAAACATGCTGCCTATGGAAAGAGTAGGTTCTTTCTCCCCAGAAGTCTTGAAGCAAAGATCAAAAGTCTGATCTCTCTCTCTCTCTCTCTCTCTCTCTCTCTCTCTCTCTCTCTCTCTCTCTCTCTCTCTCTCTCTTTCCCCTTTTCTTTGTATGATTGGAGAGAGTTAATATTCAGCAATAGATTGGATTAGCTGTTCTCTGATATCTTTTCTCAGATTTGGAGATTGCTTGAATTGTGTTGTCCAGGAGTGAAGGATTGGCATTTTTCCCACTCACCCATGACCTCTAGGAGATGGCAGCCTAAAGTCAAAGAAACAAATTATGACTGTGTAAGTCACCTTACAAGAGTTTAGTTCATAGCCTGGGTCTTCTAAATGTCATGTGTCTACCGAACAATTTGGGAAATTAACTTATAATTGTAATCGTTGAAATCCATATATATCCCCAAGCTTGGAGCCTTAAAGCAATCATGTCAGGGCCATAAAAAAGAAAAAAAAAAAAAACTGACTGTGAGTAAATTCTTGAAGATGCAAATGAAAACTCTTGCTCTTGGCAGTGGGATTAAAAGTGTTAATGTTTGTAATCCTCAATATGAACAAATGTATCATCTTTCTTATTAAATGAGGAAGCTTCTCCTGACAATGCAAAAAAATTTTTTTGAAAGATTTTTTTTTTAAGTCTAAAGTTTAGAATCAAGGCCTCTTTCTGGGTGGCATTCTACCATGGAAATTCCCAGCAGAATTCTTCCATTCAGAAGCATTTCTCTTTTTTTGAAGAGTCTTATCTATTTAAAATGCTTTAAGAAGTTTTGGCAGGAGATTATGAATGCCAGTTTTTTCTCTGCAGAGAGCATAAATCAAGAAGTCTTAAATATTTGGAATTTTAAGGAAAAACAAAACTGGGGGCTGCTCATGTTGGGATTATTTTGAACAAATGGCTAGTTGGCATGTGATGTGGTTCTTTAGACACAGGGGTCCCTTATCTCTGTGTGGGTTCCAGTTTTCTTAAGTTTGCCTACATTTCCTTTCTTAAAGAGCTACTTCAACCACAGAAATTACTCTATTTGCTTACTTAGCCAAAGTTCTGACAAAATGTAATTTCTTACATGACCAAGACCACTAAATGTTGTAGATCGAGGGTTGAATCCAGCCACATTGCTGGTGAGCCAAATGTGGCCAATTATTTTTCAAAGAGTTTTCCATAGGCTTTACTAGTGCTTTCTGCCTTCACTTTGAAGCCCATGTGCATCTTGAAAGAACTTTTATTGTCACACTTTGGAGTCATTTACGCTGAATTCAACAAAATATTTTTTGATTATGAGTTGATTTTCCAAAGGCCTTGTGGGCTTTTCTCTTTTTTGGGGGGGAGATGTCATGCATTCTGCCATTTTCCTTAGTAATGAAGTTACATTTTTTTCCCCCTTCTTCCTCAGGAATAAACAAATTTAAATCTATGAACTTTCAATAGAACCTAAACTTATCATAACTGCTTCCATAACTGCAGCACTCAGTGAACAGGAACTGGGGAAAATGTACTTTTCTACTTATGTACAGGGAGTTAAAAAGGGATGCATGCCAAAAGCAGAGCAGTTAGCTAGTTCCCAACTCAAAATCTTAGCTTCTGATTGCTTCACAGAGTAATGCTTTTGGGGTTCTTTTTGAAAATGTCAAAGGGCAGGAAAAGAGGGAATAGAAAGTTTTCTAATTAGATTTTCATGTTGTAATGGAGACCAATGAAATATTAACATGTTAAAAAACATTAAATTCAAATATTCTGAAATTTCCTTTATCAGCAACTAGCATATGTAGATATTTCTGTATAAGGAATGCTAATAGATAGTCAACAGGCATTTAGTAAATATGTATCTAGGTGAAAAGCACTGTGCTAAGCCCTGGGGATACAAAGAAAAAAAAAAAAGAGAAATATAAAACCAATCAATCAACCAATAAGGATTTGTTAAACACATGTGCTAAGGCATTGTCCTAAACTCTTAGGATACAAAGAAAGGCAAAGAAAACTATGAAAAAAGAAATCTAAGACCAATCTATTAATAAACACTTATTAAGCTCCTATTGCATGCCAGATATTGTGTTAAGCTCTCAGAACACAAAGAAAAAATGAATAAAGAAATCTAAGACCAATGCATTAATCATTTATTAAGCTCCTATTGTGTGCCACACGCTGTTAAGCCATGTTAAGTTCTAAGGATACAAAAAAGGCAAAGAAAAACATGAAGAAATCCAAGACCAAACCATTAATAAACATTTATTAAGCTCCTATTGCAAGACAGATACCGTTAAGCTCTGAGAACACAAAGAAAAAAATGAATAAAGAAATCCAAGACTAATACATTAAACATTTATTAAGCTCCTTTTGTATGCCAGACTCTGTGTTAAGCCATGTTAAGTTCTTAGGATACAAAGAAAGGCAAAGAAAAAGAAATACATAATCAATAAGTATTTTTAAAAGAACTTATTATGGTCTAGGCATTATCTCTGGATACAAATACAAAAATAAATGGAGTCATCTCAAGGAGTTTACATTCTATAGGATTTCTCTCTAGGGGAATGGGGACTGTATCTGTGATAGTTTAGGGGAGGCCCAAGGGAGTAAACTCCCTGAACTAATGCAGTTTAGCTCCTTCAAAGCAATATATTTAAGAGAATTTCCTAGAGCACACTGCCAAGCTAAGTTACTTAGCGTCAGAGGCAGGGCTTGGACTCAGATTTTCCTTTTGATTTTGACTGGCTCTTTCTCTGCTACAACATACAGATTTTTTGATATCAGAAATAGCCTCATGTAGGAGCAGATATCTGAGATGAACCTTGCGAGAACTATCATTGGAAATGAAAATGAAATAGATTCTGTGTATAAGGAACAATATATACAAAACCATGGTGATGGGAGATGATAGATATTATTATTATTATTATTATTATTATTATTATTATTATTAGTGAGCAACAGTAAGAAGGCTTATTTACTGGATTATAGAGTAGAAAGGGACTAACTATAAGAAACCTGGAAAGGTCGATTAAAGTAAGGCTGTGAAGGGGTTTAAATGTCAAGCAGAGGAGTTTGTGGTGGGTAACAGGTGGCACAGTGGATAGACCATAGGGCCTTCAATTAAGAAGACCTGAGTTGAAATCTGGCCTCAGACAATTGCTAGCTGGGTGCTCCTGGGAAAGCCACTTCATCTTGTTTACATAAATTTCCTCATCTGGAGAAGAAAATGGCAAACTGTTTCAGTGTCTTTGCCAAGAAAATCCCAAATGGATCACAAAGAGTTGGACATGACAGAACAACAATAATAACAACAATGACAAATAACAGAAGAATCTCTACAGAATCCTATAGATCATAGGCAGCCATTGAAGTAAAGTGAATAGAAGGTTCATATGATCAAACATGTTTTTTGGGAAAGTCTTGGACATTTTATGTGAAAGATGAAATATATAAAACAGAGACTTGAAGCAGAGGAAAAAAAGATTATAGATTATAGGGTCAAAGGATATAGTTCAAACCCAATTTTGGCACTAATTATCTGTGTGACTTTGGACAAGTCATTGTATTTGCTCTGACTTAGTTTCCTTATTTGTAGTAAGAAGGCTAGATAAGATGATTTGTGAATGCCCTTCCAGCTCCAAATCCACATTTCTGTGATTTTCAAAGGGAAAAGGGTAGAATATTCAAAGGAGCAGGAAAAACAAAAGAGGCAAGTGAAGAAATGCTCTGATGATCAAATAAGCTTCATTCATCTTGATAGGTCATTTTGTAAATTTTTAAAAAATTTATAAAATTTGTAAACAAAAACAAAATCTGGACAGATTTCTGAAAATTATTGATATCTTTTTTTAAAATTCATTTTCTAACATAGCTTTCTCCCCATCTCCACTCAGAAAGCCATTTCATATAAAAGAAGAAAATTCAGTTCAATAAAACTAGTTAACACATCAGTTAACTTGTCCTTTATATACAGTGCTCTATATACACAGGGCAATTCTACCTTCTGCAAAAAAGAGAATACATTTTTATAACTTTTCTTCAGAGTCAAACTTGGTCATTGCAATTACAAAAATTCAGTTTACATGTTTTTGTTGTCATCTTCCTCTTACTGACATCATAGTTATTGTGTATTTTGTTTCCTGGTTTCTGCTTTCTTCACTTTGCATCAGTTCATGTAGGTCTTTCTATACCTTCCTATGTTCTTTATATTGATAATTTCTTATAATACTATTTCTTCACATTTACATATCATGTTTTGTTTCTACTGTTCCCTGTTAGGATTCTTACAAGGTGCTAAGCCAGTTATCTAATTTAGCATGGTACTTAACAGTTCTCTAGTTCACTAATGTACTTAGTACTTATTAGAGTTCTACAAGATTCACACCTTTAAGAAAGCATATATAAGGTAGGGGCCTCAACTCCTAGGATTCAGTCCAGGACATTCAGAAGTCAGGGAGGACAAGCCCACTAAAGGACAAGCCCACTCTCGGAGGCAGAGACAGATTCATTCCATTTTTCCACCTTTGTGCTGGCTGGAAGCTGAAATACAAACCTTTGGATTCGGAGATATTCAGGGGGAGTTAGAGGCAGAAGCTGGCAGAGGCAAAGGACTAGCAGCAAGAGCTCTCGGAACCAAGGAGAGAGAGAGGCCTCTAAGAAAGCTAACTGGGCCCCAGGAAGGAGATAATATTTGGAAAGATAAAATAAAGGATTGGACTTTAACTCCTGGCTGCATTTGGGGTATTTATTGACTGAAACTAAGGCTACCTCCAGAAGCCCCCCAAGAAGTCTGCTCCCAGAGAACTTTACATTTTAGAGAAGAACATTACAGTTCCCTTCTTTTATTTTCAGTTCTTGATTACTACATAAAGCACATAATTTGTGTGTGTATTGGATCTTCCTTTCTAATTTTGATATTTTTGAGTTAAATGCCCACCAGTGGTCTTTCTGGCCCAAAAAGTATAGAAATTTTTAGTGATTTTCTTAGCATAATTTTTAATTTATTTCCAAATAATTGGACTAATTCAGAAATCCATCAACAGGGCATTAAAGTCCCTGTCTTTCACTAGTTCTTTAAACAATGATTTTTAACTCTAAAAAATAGTCTGAGTTTAATAGTCTCCTAGTGTTTTCAGTCAACCAAATTAAAATCACAGAATTGCAGAATTGAGAAGAACATTAGAGTTTTTCTAATGCAATCTACTCTTTTTTTCCCTGAAGCAATTGGGGTTAAGTGACTTGCCTAGGGTCACACAGCTAAGAAGTATTAAGTATCTGTGGTCAAAGTTGAACTCAAATCCTCCTGACTTCAGGGTTGTTGCTCAATCCACTGACTCACCCAGCTTCCCCCTAATAAAATCTATTCTTAAAGAAGAAAGTTTTTTATGTGATTCCTAAAAAGTGCTCATCTAATCTTTGCTAAATATTGAGATTTTTAGAAGTGAAAAAGGACCCTAGAGAGAATGAGTGGAGCATGGTAGCCAAGAAGACCTGAATTTGTACCTCTGCCTCAGATGTTTACTAGCTGTGTGTCACCTTAAGTTCATTCATTTTTAGTTTTCTTATCTGTCAAATGGAAATAAAAATAGAAAATAGCTCATAGGATTATTATAAAGATAAAATAAAAGAAACTATGTAAGATGCTTTCAAAATCTAAAATGCTATACAAATTAAGTTAGCTCTTACTTTCTTATTTAATCTCATCATTTTTAGTCACTAAAACTGAGGCCCTGAACTGTGAGTTGGACAAGATCCCATAGATAGTAATAAAGATGGGACAAGGTCGCTATGTTCTTTAAGTTCAGTGAATATATAAACATATAATTTCTAGTATATTTTTTAGAAAGGTTATGCAATAAAATATGAGTTTGTTGATGGCAAGAAATGCAGCATTAATTTTTTTCCCCAATCATTATTACTTGGGGTATGACTTTGGTGCTCACTTTTTTATTGAATTAGATGAAAAGTAGCAGTAAATATGGTTATTTTGGCCTTAGAGCTTATAATAGCAAAAGATAAAGCCTAATTCTATGATTCCATTAGGAGGCAGTTAAGTGGTATAGTGGATGTTTTTTTTTTTTTCTTAGTTCTTTGAACGCTGACTTTTCTTAACTATTAAACATACCTTGAGTTTATTATGAGTTCCCTAGTATTCCCACAATGTTGCGCCTAGAGTTGATAAGATTTGAATTCAAATCCCATCACAGAAGCTTATTAGTTGTGTGAACCTGGTCAAATCATTTAAGCTCTGTGTGCTTCAGTTTCCTCAACTGTAAAATTGGGATAATAATGGCACCTATTTCCTAAGGTTGTTATGAGAATCAAATGGAACAGTCCTGCAAAGTACTTAGCACAATGCCTGGAACATAGCAGGTGCTATATAAATACTAGTTATTGTTGGTGTTATCAGAGATGATATAAGGTATTTCTAGATGAAGAAATTCTGAAAATGGAAGTCAGCACCTTTTCTGAAACTTATATTTTTAGAGAGTTGCCTGGAAAAATAGAGATATTGACAGAGAGAGAGAGAGAGAGAGAGAGAGAGAGAGAGAGAGAGAGAGAGAGAGAGAGAGAGAGAGAGAGAGAGAGAGAGGATAAATTATTAAATAGTATGTGCTTGACGCTATGCTAAGAACTGAGAAAATAAACACAAGTAAAAAAGACTCAATTCCTACATCTAAGGAACTTATATTCTAATAAGAAAAGATACTACATAAATGAGAACTGGAACATAGTAGAGAGAGGTTACCGGTATGAAGGCAAGGTAGAGAAATCTAGAGAGTCATAAGGGAAGATAGAAATGAAATGGATGACCTAGGCACTTTCTGAAATAGTTGTTCTTTTCAGGAATTCAACAATCAGGGTGACAGGAACAGAGACATATTCAGATTGAGAATGCTGTTTAGGGCAGTATGAGTGAAGAGTAGGAAACTGTGCAGAGTATGATAAATAACTAACACTTTGATCATGTGGTTTTTGAAAGGCAGAAAGAGGGTTGAAAATTCTACAGAGGAAGCCAATTAAAAGGGATGGGAAGCTCTTAATGATAAAATTCTGAAGACAAACACATGATTCCAATGAGTAAAAGAATGATGTGGATACCTAAGGAGTTCAGTGATCAACTTAGATTTTTAAAAGACTGTAATGTTCTGGATGGTTTTCTGGAGGTCTCTGGATCAGGCTTTGTTTCAGCAGAGTAATCACTACAAGAATAACCAAAGTCCAAATTCCTTATTGTCTCCTTGCCTGGGCTCAGCTAGCTTTCTGGAGGCCTTTTAGACTGGCTTTGGTCTCAGTGTGGGAAGCAATAGGCCAGCCTCCATGGTGTTGGGAGATTGAATGAATCTCTGAATCCGAGGGCTTGTGCTCCAGCCTCCAGTCACCACAAAGGTGGGAGATGGTATGAATGTCTCTGGCTGAGTTTGTCCCAGCTTATATGCTCTATTATAATTATATCATTGTAGGTGTGAATATTATAGAACTATATTAAGTACTAAATACATGTACTGCTGAACAAGAGAACTATTAATCACTGTGCTAAACCATTGTCTTATCAATTCCTCTGAGTTAACACCTTTCTCTAGACTTCTGGCTCATTACAAAAGATATACATGGAAAATGGGGAAAAATAGAGGCAAGTAAAAAATACAAATGACTACTATGGTTCTGTAAGAATGGCACCAGGAGTGCCAAAGCTTGTAATAAATTGAGACAGGTGATGAAAGTCAACAAAAACAACCATAGGTTTTAAAGCTATATTTTGGGAAAAGTGATAGATCAAGTTAGTATTTGTTAATCTAGATCTATGATTATAACAGTAAGAACGCGAAAATTTTAAATCCTAATTTTGCTTCTGTTTTCTCTACCAGAAATGAACTTTGTGGAATAGTAGATAGAGAGTTAGCTCAAAGCTAGGAAAATATGGCTTCAAGTCTTCCCTCTGACATATACTCTCTGAGCTAATCCTGGATAAGCCTCTTTGTTTTTTAGTGCTCCTAGACACTAAGATGATGAGTTACAGAGAATGTGCTGCATGAGTAAAGGGAATTTACTCATCTAGAATTTCTGTATATGAATAAAATTAGAGGATCAGTCCTTATATATCTACCAAAAAGAAAAAAAACAACAACAACTTTGTATTGGAAAAGAGAAAATACCAGTTGTTAATGGAGAATTAAAGCCCAAGATAAATTGGGAAAAGGTAAGGGACCTGCCCTCAATATGTTCAAGTTAACAGGCTCAAATTAATTACATTCCTGGTCTCTTATCACAATCAGGCGGTGTAATTGATGCTTCATGTCCCTGATCTTTTCAAAATTTAGGGGATTCTTGTTCAGGGATGGGTTAAAGTAGATCGCTTCTGGGCTCCCACCCAAGTCTGAGGTTGTGTGATTAAACAAAAAGATGAAATTTAAGAATTATGCATGTAAAGTCTTAAACTTGGGTTAAAATAAATCAGTTGTATTAGTACAGGGCAAAGAAACTATAGTTAGACAATTTATGTGAAAAAACATACCAGGAAGTTTAAGTAGACTGCAAGTTCACCATTGAGTCAAAAATATGTTGAAATGGAAGACAAAATACTTTAATGTGATCTTAAGTGGCATTAAGAGATATATAATGTCTTGAAAAATGAAAATGATTATCCTGTACTCTGCTACTTTCAGACACATCTCAAAGATAGTTTTCTATTCTAGAGAACTACATTTTTTACTAGATCTTTGCTAAACTAGAATGAGAACTGGGTTAAATTCTAGTGAGAGGATTGGAAATGATATACCAACTGGTTAAAGAAACTGGGAGTATTTGACCTGGAGAAATGATGTAGAGCCAGTGAGAAGAGCATCATAGCAATCTTCAACTATATAGCATGAAAGAGTGGTTTCCTAGGGAACAGAGTTAGAAGCAATATTTTGAAACATAAGGAAAAAAAAAGAGTTTGTTGTTAAAGCTATCCTAAAGTGGGATGAGTTGTATTAAGAGGAAGATGTTTCCTCTCACCAGAGTCTTGGTTGGGTACTTATTTATCTTGTTGACTACATTCTCTTTCAGAATTCTGTATACGGTACCTAATACTCCTCCCTCACATACTCTATGGTGCTGCTTAACTTATGTGCTCCAGGATCACCCTTCATGATACCTAATTTCCCATAACCATACTTTTGAATAAGCTATCACTCATACTTGCTTTCTTTCTTTATCTCTTCCTCTTGGAACTCCTATCTCTTTAAAGATTGACCTTAATTGCCATTTTCTATGAGAGCCATTTCTGGATTCCCCCAGAAGTTAGTACTTCCTCCAATTACCTTATGTTTACTTTAAATGCACTTTATATTTATTTGTGTATGCACATGCTGTTTTCCCCAGTAAATATAAGATTCATGAGAGCAGGTACTGTTTCAATTTTGTCTTTTTATCTCAATTGCTTAGTAAAGTGTCTGAAATAGAGGAGGTCCTTAATAAGTACTTGTCCAATTGAGTTGAATTGGTTTTAAGATGCTTTTTAAGTCAGAGATCGAATATTCCATGAATATACTTTGTTTGAACCTCCAATGGAGGCATCCAAGAGCAGGGTGAATATAGCACCCAAGGCCATTAGCCCTGCTTCCTTCATATCCTTCAGGATGGAAAAATGCAGAGTAGAAGTGCATTCTAGGAAGCATTGTAGCCTCCACCTTCTCTGTAGTCATAGCTATTGTGGAGCCAAAAATTAAAGTTTTTGCCACAAAAGCCTTTAGTATTATCAAATGATTCAGCAAAAGAAAGATCTTTCCATCAAAGGAAATAACAGTAAAGAAGATGAGTTTCCAAGTGCCATTCTGCTGCCTCCAATCACTAGATATTTCTATCTGCTCTTAGTTGAATGATAAGGTATTGTTTCCTTCTTGGGAATATGAGCTCCTTAAGCAAGGGCTTTTAAAAAATCAGAATCCCTAGAACTTAGCTTTTATATTCATTCATTTACACAGAAGTTTGATTAAATTTTAAGAAAAATACCTAATTGTTTAATGTGACTAGGTAGATCTCCAGAAGGCCATTGGTATTCCCAATCCATGATTTAGGAATGGGTATGCTATGAGTCAACTCATTCCCATGAAAAAGCAGACTCTATGTTCTGTGAATGATGGATAAAAGTTAGCCTGAATGAGAGCTTTAGTTCTATCTCTCAACATCAGATTTTTAAAGGGCTTCTTTAGTATCAGTTGACCATTTGCATTAAATGATTCTTTATTGCTGAGATGGAAGGGAAAGCTGATGTTGCTAGGATATTTTGGGAAAAGGGCTAGTCTCCAGGTAGTCAGCCTCCAGGGGAGCTGCTTTTGGTTGCAGCCATTCAATCAGTCAGCAATTATTTATGGGTTCTATTACGTGCAAGGTACATGCCTTTATAGCAGTAACTCTGGCATCCTGCTGAGTGCCCAATTACATAAGTGACCCCTTCTCTCTTGTCCAAATGTGTGAATTTGAAAGGGACTTCCTTCTTTCCTTAAGTAGGGTGATAGCAAAAATAAAAAAGAAAATACATACACATAATTCAAAAGCATTGATTTTATTCCTTTAGTTAAAAGGATAGGCTCAATGGCAGTTTTTTTTTTTTTAAACTGTGGAAAATAGTGGAAGATTAGCCTGGGTGGACAAGGTTTTGACAATTACCTCAAATGATTCAGAGTTGTTTAGACCCCTGGAATGAAAGATTTTCAGTGCAGAGACCAGAATAGCTTTATACTTGTTAGTATTTGCAGTTATGCAAGTTAAGAGAAACCCACACCTTGGGCTTTAGGGGTCACTTTTTCTTCCTTCCTTCCTTCCTTCCTTCCTTCCTTCCTTCCTTCCTTCCTTCCTTCCTTCCTTCCTTCCTTCCTTCCTTCCTTCCTTCCTTCCTTCCTTCCTTCCTTCCTTCTTTCCTTCCTCCCTCCCTCCCTCCCTCCCTCCCTCCCTCCCTCCCTCCTCTTCTCCTTTCTTTCTTTCTTTCTTTCTTCTTTCTTTCTTTCTTTCTTTCTTTCTTCTTCTTTCTTTCTTTCTTTCTTTCTTTCTTTCTTTCTTTCTTTCTTTCTTTCTTTCTTTCTTTCTTTCTTTCTTTCTTTCTTTCTTTTCTTTCTTTCTTTCTTTCTTTCTTTCTTTCTTTCTTTCTTTCTTCCTTTCTTTCTTTCTTTCTTTCTCTCTTTCTTCCTTTCTCTCTTCCTTCCTTCCTTCCTTCCTTCCTTCCTTCCTTCCTTCCTTCCTTCCTTCCTTCCTTCCTTCCTTCCTTCCTTCCTTCCTTCCTTCCTCCTCCCTCCTCCCTCCCTCCCTCCCTCCCTCCCTCCTCCCTTCTTTCTTTCTTTCTTTCTTCTTTCTTTCTTCTTTCTTTCTTTCTTTCTTTCTTTCTTTCTTTCTTTCTTTCTTTCTTTTTTCTTTCTTTCTTTCTTTCTTTCTTTCTTTCTTTCTTTCTTTCTTTCTTTCTTTCTTTCTTTCTTTCTTCTTCTTTCTTTCTTTCTTTCTTTCTTTCTTTCTTTCTTTCTTTCTTCTTTCTTTCTTTCTTTCTTTCTTTCTTTCTTTCTTCTTTCTCTCTTCTTCCTTTCTCTCTTTCTACCTTTCTCTCTTTCTACCTTTCTCTCTTCCTTCCTTCCTTCCTTCCTTCCTTCCTTCCTTCCTTCCTTCCTTCCTTCCTTCCTTCCTTCCTTCCTTCCTTCCTTCCTTCCTTCCTTCCTTCCTTCCTTCCTTCCTTCCTTCCTTCTTCTTTCTTTTTGAAAATGAGAAAGAAAAAAATTATGCCTTGCATTATTCAGCTGTATTTAGTAGTGATGTGGCAGGGTTTTCCTGGAGCATTTACTAATATGATCCCACTAGACTCTTTATAATGGAAGAGACTGGTATTTAAAGATTTAAATGCCCCATGCCACTTCAGGACGTAGAGCAAATATTCAAAGCAAGTTAGAAGATACAGCATTTATCCAACAAAATATAGCAATATAGATGGCTCATTTGTGTTTGTTGTTCTGACTGTGTGGAAGTGTTTTCTATATTATACTCTCTACATTCACTAGTTTAAACTTTAAAATATTTTTATCATGAACTTAACAAATATGAACTTTCCACATAAAAAAGAACAGAAAAATAGAGCTGAATATGTCAAGTATAACTTTTTTTAAAAACGATCCACTAAATTTAACAGAAAAGTATTGACATTGCTCTTTTTGTCCATCTCCCCTTCACTAGTTAATCCTATAGTCTTTGATTCATATTTAAGGGTGTATAGGGTGTTCAGGGGGGACAGCATCTCTGGTGTGAGGGCTGGCCAAGTCAATTTCATAATGGTTCTTTCTCCTTTGGTGGCTAGCTTTTACCCTGTGGTTTCAAAAAGCTGTAGCACAGCACAGGTTATACATTGGTAAAAGTGCCTTGGCAGACAGTTAAAACCAGGTGATAACCCATAGGCTTCAAATCTGTTGATTAGTTAGTAGATATCTATCCCAAGTATGTGAAGACTTCCTTTGGTGAAATAGGCAGACGAGAACAATTTGTTATAATAGCCATGAAAGTAGCTGGAGCAGATGCTATGGAAGTCAGACACTGGAGATGATAATGTCATCCACTGCATCCCAGGCCATCACCAGTGGTCCTGAATTTGTCTTGCCACTGAAATTTGATAACTTTAGGAGATAGAGTGAGGCTGATGAGTCTGTGCAACTCTGCCTCTCTTAAATCAGTTCATTAGTAAGTTAAGACATCATCCTGTAATGTCACTGGTCTTTATCGAAAATGAGGGATAAACAACAAACACATTTATTTTTAATATTATTTTGGCACCTTTTCTTCTCCTCTCAATAAACCCCCTTTATAACAATTAATTATAGTCAAGCAAAAACAAACACATGTTGGCAGTATCTGAAAATGTATGTTTTATTCTGTTCTTCTAGTCTATCAGCCAAAAGGAACACATACTTCCTTAACTGAAGTCACGACTGGTTACTGCAATGATCAGAGAGAGTTCTAAAGTCTGTCAAAGTTGTTTTCTTTTAAGTTATTGTCTTCAAAGTACAAATTATTGGAAGTTTCCTCATATGAAGCTATTTATGCCAATAAACATAGAGTATTCCCCTTCTTTTCCCACCAAAAAAAGTAAATTGAATCTTGAAATCAATTTCCAAAGCAATTAAATGTGTGATTTTTTTTCTATGCAAAACAAAGAAAAAGCAAATAATCAATATCAAATCCGACTTGATTTTTTTTGGTCATGTACATAAATACTGGATTTCATTACTGATATATCTTGTAGTCACACAGGGTGACCAGTTCTATTGTAACAGTCTTGGATTTAACTACTTATGTTTTGACTGACTAAAAATGGTGAATACTAGCTGAGCAATTGCAGTTGTTGGCTGCAAGGGTGAAATGGTTAAAACAATATTTCTTGCTTGTTTTCTGTAGCTTTCTTATAGGCCTAAGATGACTGAAAAATGAATTGAAATGCATTCTGTAAATTAAACAAGCATTTATTAAATACCTACTATATATTGTGTATTATGCTAGATGTCATGGATACAGTCAAGCATGAAACAATCACCTGTCTTTAGGTGATTTACATTCTTTTGAGGGAAGTTTCTGACCATAGCTGAGGATAAAGATGATGTATTTCAATTTGGAAGATATCTTAAAGATCATCTAAGCAACTTTTTCATTATACATAGGACGAAACTGAGGCTAAGAAAGATGAAACAAATTCTTCAAGGTCAAAGAGGTAATAAGTGATAGAGTGGGCATAGTAGTTAGACCTAGAAGAGACCTTCGTGATCATCTAACTTAGTTTCCACATTTAAAAAATAAAGATACTGTGGCCTAGAGAATTGCAGTATCTTGACTAAGATCACCCAGGGAATGTGCAGTAGAGCCAAGAATTGCAACTAAAATCACTGACACTCATTCAAGAGGCCATTCAGCTGAACTATAAGAAGAATAAATTTTTGTTGAGAGGTTTTGAAAGAAATGAGTATATATTTTATCTATCTATATCTATGTATGTACACATGTGTATACACAAGTGTATATATATTGTATATATACAATGCATGTGTACAGATATATATGAATGTATGTAAATGTTTGATTTTTTTGCAGAAAAGTTTAGCATCTGTTTTGTGATTTGATGAATGACTGAGCTGTTAATTTAATTGCTTCCTAGTAAGACACTAATGACCTTTTTTGTTCCACTAAATACCAGTGCCGTTAGCTATAAATTAACCATAACTAAACATTTTGAGTCTCAATACTTATAATTCATATTACCATGAGCTGGACTGGAGAGTCCTTTGTTGGCCATCTATCTACAGATGGCCCATGGCCTATTCTGTCTACCTATTCCATTTTCCTCCTAACTTGAACATCATATCAGGAGGTAGCAATAAATTCTCAAACAGAAAGGTCTCAGGAAAATGTAACTATGTTATATTCTCTTACAAAAGGGGAAGGAGGAGCAGTGGAAGTCATTGTGAAAGGGTTTCCTAAATTTTCTCTGCTGGAAATCTGGCTGCAACCTATCTTTCCAGGCTGATTATACATTTAAAATATTTAATGTCAAGTTTCTCAGTTGCTTTTGCCTATACAGCTTTACTTTATATTTATTTGTGTTAACTTGTCTGTATATGTAATGTTTTCAAACAGAATGTAAGCTTTTTGAGGGCAGTGGATATTTCTTTTTTGCTCTGAATCTCCTGTGCCTAGTACTGTGCCTGGCTTAGAACATTATGTGTTGGTTCAATGAGTGACTAGAAAAATCTAGAAAAATCAGCTGTGGCTTGGGTAATTATAAGTATATATATATATATATATATATATATATATACATACATATATATATATGTATATGTATATGTATGTATGTATATGCATCTATATATACACACATATACAGTAAAAGTTTGAGCCCTAACACTTCAGCCTTTCTCACATAGGTTTCAAAGGGACCGACAAGAGTGAGGACATCTTTATATATTTCATTGGGATAAATATTAAATCACCACTCGTCTGGCCTTTTTGGTGCCTCCATTGAGTGTTGATGTGATTGGTGAATGAAATTCAGGGATTTCAGTTCCCACCAGACCTCAAACAAGCTTCCTCTTGGATTGTTGCCTGGAATGATTTTTTTCCCTCCAGTCCCCCAACTAAACAGGGAGGCCACTGTCGGCCATGCTTCACCTCCGGCAACTTTGTGAGTATGGCTATTGCTAGGGGACCCCCACATCATCTGGAGATTTATTCCCTGGCTTCTTGAAAACAGCCGTTTCTCACCAACTAGGAATTCTCCCAGAGTTCCAAGATAAATATTTTCAGAAACCTAATGATATTTGGTTTTCTTGGAAACTGGGACAGAGATAAGCTGTGGGGCCGAGAAGGAAAGAGAGAAACACACCTCTGTTGCCCCACATTTGGCAGACCTTCCAAGAGACAGGTTTGGTTCTGAAACTCACAATAAATATGGAGAATAACTGAAAGGAACCCACTGGGAGCTGAAGCTGTTGTGAATGGCTTTGTAGCTTTCTTAATCTGGCAGATTTAGGAGAATTGGCAAGATTATTGAGTGAAATGTGGCCCTCCTTCCACACAAATCTGGATTGTGAGCCTGAGATTTTGTAGGGGGAGGAGGATCACCATCAAGAAAAGACAAAAATGCCTTAAAATCCTAAACAAATTTTATGCTTATTGATTTTGCGAGATACTTCTGACTGAGAATGGGAGGCTTTTTTTGAGAGGTTGGGGAGCAAAGAGAATATGTAGAAGCAGATTCAGGGGAACTCGATGTTTTCTCCTAGTGATTAGGGACATTTGCATTCAACTTTTCATTCATTCACTGCAGTATAATTTTAGTAAAATGATACCTTGTTATTGAGATTAAATTTGACTCTTAAGGAGACCTTGTCAAGATTAATATGTTCTAACTTTATCTACTCTTTCTGTTCTTTTATCTATCAGAAAGGACCACACGATCTTTCCTTTTCCCCCTTTTATAGATCTTCAAAGCTTTCATTTCTCAGAAAAAGATGTATTTCTGAGCCTCAAAATAACAAAGCATCATATACGCAAGAGAGGCAATAGGAAACAGTTCTTCAGTTCCAAGTTTTCAAAGATAAAATACAGAGAAAGGGAGTAAAAAAAGATATACAACTGTCAATTGATTTCTATAAGAAATACTTATATAAATGAAAAAAATTAATTTTAAAAATGAATATCAGTCATTTCTGTTAAGGAGATTAAGTTTTAGCTTATGTATTTTTAACTAAAGAAGAGAACATGATTTAGGGACAGTAAATCAAGTATAGGATCAATAATAGATCTAGGAAAGAGGTCAAGCCCAAGAGCACTTCTTTCCATTTTACAGACAAGGAAAGAGAGACCCAAAAGCTTTAAGTGACTGACTTAAGTGACTTTTCCAAGGTTACTCAAGCAGTAAGCAAAAGATTTGAATCTCTGGCTTAAGTCAATCCTTCCTTCTTGTTGTGAACCAGATCTCGGAGCTCCTTTTCCTATTTTCCCCCTAGATTCTGAAAATATTTGCTTAACCGGAAAATGGAGAAAAATAATGGTCATTTGCATTTATATAGGATTTTCCTCAAGACAATCTTTTGAGGAGTATAGGACAAGTCTTGTTATGCCCATTTTATAGATAAGGAAACAGAATACTGAGAAGTTAATTGATTGGTTCATCCATGGTCATCCAGATGTGTATTTGTCAAATATTCATTAAAAACAAAACTCTCTGGGAAGTGGGAACAACATTCATTCATTCAATAAATATTAATTGGTATGGATACTTTGCTTAAGACACTGCTGGCTCCTGTGAAAAGATACAATAATTACAACAATGATAATAAATAACAATGATGATAATCTTTATATATCATTAGAAAGTTTGCAAAACACTCCATATATGATGAATCATTTGAATCTCACAGTAACCCTGTGAGGCAGGTGATATTTTTATCTTCATTTTTTAGATGAGGCACAGAGAGCTTAAGGAACTTGTCCAGGCCACACATCTATTAATTATCTTTGGCAGGATTTGAACTGAGTTTTTTCTGATTCCCAGGCTCTATTTATTCTGTTGCCTAGTGACTCTCATATACATTATAATAATGTGTAGACACAGGACCATGGAAGGTCTTTGCCAGGTAAAAATCATTATTTTCAAAGTATTATAGTTTCAAAAACAAAAAAAAAATTAGTTAAGCCTTTTAAATTTTGGTTGATATTTAAATAAAGTCCTTTACAATGGAATATTCCATAAATGTTTCCTTTTAAAAATAAATTTTCCTTGGTGCACACCCAAATGAAAGTTGTTGCATATGGTATGCATTTAAGATGGAGTACTTGTCCTCAAGGACAATATAATTGAGTCTCTATGACTTTTGTGACTTTCATGGCTGGAAGATACATAAAGTAGTGTGTGAGGATGGAATCTAATATAAGCAGAAGAACATCTTTAGTGTAAGGTCATTGAAAATCAAGAAGACCCAAAATGTGAACTTCTGGTCAATGTTGTGTTTTACTATTTCCTGGATGGGATACTGGGCTTGCTATTACTGAGATATTCACTTGCTGTGTGATTTTGGGCAAGGCATTTGCATTTTGAGTTTTAGTTCTCTCATGCGTAAAATGGGGGTGATAACAATTAGGTGATTGCACCTACCTCAAAGAGTGACTGTGAATATAAAATGAGACAAAATAATTTGCAGAAGTTAAAAGCTCATTTAATTGTGGCATAGTGGTTAGAGAGTCTGCCTCAAAACTAGGAATATGGGGTGGAGTAAAATGCTACCACCAATATATATTGGATACACAAATAAAACTAACAAAAAAGCAGATTAAAAGGGAAGTATTATAGAAGAGAAAGAAATACATCAAATTTTAAGAAAAATATTTGCAAAGAAAGAATAAACTGGTGAAATATTAAAAATGCATATTGATTGCATAACTTTGGGTAAATTATTTACTCCTATTTTCATAAAATATCTTCTATCCCTTCACTCATAAGGCTATTAGAGATGCCATCATTCCACATCTGGACTACTTCAAGAACCTCATAAAAGATCTTCTTGGTCTATATTCTACTTTCAACATGTCTTCTAAACATCTTCCATTCTCTGTAGATTTAGTGGACTTCCATTCCATCTCTAAATTAGAGGTGTTAAACTAAAATAAAAATGAGGCCACCAAATGTTATAATAAAAATCTCTGCAGCTATATATTGACTTAGAAAACTACATATAACATTAAGTTCTATGATATTTTTATTTTGTTCAATATTTCCCAATTATATTTTAATCTGGTCCAGTCTCATTGGGAATGTTCCCTATGGCAGTAATGCCCAGAGTGGTATGTTTTACAGATCTGTTCTAAAGATAAATTTCCAAGAAGTGTCTAACCTACATTGATAGAGGTCGATTTTTATAATAATGAAGTCATAGATCTAGTCTGTACCTTGATTATTATTATATTTACTTGAGTGCAGTTCAAATAATCAAGCAAATAAACATTAATAAAGATCAAGCAGTCTGCCTTGAATGATTAACTACCTATTGGACATCTTCACCTGGATTTCCAACGACATCCTTCCCTGAAAATGTCCAAAACAGAACTCATGATCTTTTTCGTAGAAACCCACCATGTCTTAATTTTCCTGTTTGTGAGGATATCACCATCCTTCCAAGAATTTTGTGTTCATGGCCTCAGAAGCTCTGTATCTCTCTCTCACCTCTCCAAATCCATTAGTTATTGAGGCATGTCAATCCTATTTCCATGACATTTCTCCTCCTTTCTTTTCTCTTCATTCATATGGCTATTAGGGATGTCAACACCCTCCTCTGGGTTGCTGCAAGAATAAGAGATCTTGCTCCAGTCTATTCTGTTTTCAATGTATCTTCTATACAGCTTTCATATTAATTAATATTCCAAGGGCAGTGGAATAGTTAGAGTCAGGTTGACCTGAATTTTAATTTGACTTCAGATACTTAACTATGTGACCCTGGGCAGATCAAGTTAATTCTCTTTGCCTCAATTTCCTCAATTGCTTCAATTTTCAGAGAAGGAAATAACAAACCACTCTACTATCTTTGTCAAGAAAATCCCAAATGAGTCATGAAACATCAGACATTACTGAAATGAATGAACAACAAGGTCACATGTACTACAACCTTCTATGGCTCTCTATTGTCTTGAAAATGAAATAAAAATTTATTTTTGGTATTTAAATGCCAAATGGCTTCACAATCTAGCAACCCCCTTCTATTTTGCCCAAAATGTTTTCATGTCATTCCCTGGCAGGTGGTAACATCTATGTAGCACTTCACAGATCCCAAAGCACTTCACATTTATTATCTTCTTTGCCCCAATGCCTCAAGAGGTAGATGCTCTTATTTGTTTTACCGATGAGGAAACTGAAAGCTGATGTTGTTTACCTAGGATCATATAGTAGAGTATTTGAAACAGAGTTCCAATTAGGATCTGTCTAAATCAGTTACTCTATCCACTATGGCACCAAGGCAAACTGGATTCTATGCTGTTACCTATACTTGGCTTTCCACTTACTGGCTTTTTACTGTTTGTTTCCCCTTTTTAGGAATATGCTGCCTCTCCACATCTATCACTTAGAACCCTTTGTCTTCTTCATGAGGCAGCCAAAGTACCAGCTTTTACGTTAGATCTTTTCCTATTCTCCTTACACTAATTTTTTTGTACATTTCTTTTGTATCTATTTTGAATTTATTTTGCTCTTTATTTCTTTCCTCTGTTGAATATAAACTTTCTGAGGGAGTAGACCAGTAGAGAGTCCTTCCTTCCTTCCTTCCTTCCTTCCTTCCTTCCTTCCTTCCTTCCTTCCTTCCTTCCTTCCTTCCTTCCTTCCCTCCCTCCCTCCCTCCCTCCCTCCCTCCCTCCCTCCCTCCCTCCTTCCTTCCTTCCTTCCTTCCTTCCTTCCTTCCTTCCTTCCTTCCTTCCTTCCTTCCTTCCTTCCTTCCTTCCTTCCTTCCTTCCTTCCTTCCTTCCTTCCTTCCTTCCTTCCTTCCTTCCTTCCTTCCTTCCCTCCCTCCCTCCCTCCCTCCCTCCCTCCCTCCCTCCCTCCCTCCTTCCTTCCTTCCTTCCTTCCTTCCTTCCTTCCTTCCTTCCTTCCTTCCTTCCTTCCTTCCTTCCTTCCTTCCTTCCTTCCTTTCTTCCTTCCTTCCTTCCTTCCCTCCTTCCTTCCTTCCTTCCTTCCCTCCTTCCTTCCCTTCTTCCTTCCCTCCCTCCCTCCCTCCTTCCTTCCTTCCCTTCCTTCCTTCCTTCCTTCCTTCCTTCCTTCCTTCCTTCCTTCCTTCCTTCCTTCCTTCCTTCCTTCCTTCCTTCCTTCCTTCCCTTCTTCCTTCCCTCCCTCCTTCCTTCCTTCCTTCCTTCCTTCCTTCCTTCCTTCCTTCCTTCCTTCCTTCCTTCCTTCCTTCCTTCCTTCCTTCCTTCCTTCCTTCCTTCCTTCCTTCCTTCTTTTTTCTTTTTTTCCCTCAGAGGCCTAGCAGTGATGGATATAGCCCTGTAGGTGCTTAATACATGTTTTTATAACATTTGAATTAAATAATAATATTAGCAAAAAGCACAACTCTGGGGACTCTTTCTGTCTCTGGCTATATAAAACTGTGGGATTTTGTGTGCTAAGGGAGTCAAAGTGTCTATCAAAGCGTTTTCTCTAGTAGGCTAGGTTTGGAAACTAGTACTTAGAAGTCCGTGCTAATGACCTGGTAATTGTTTTAATGGATTTTCAATGAAGTGTAAAGTTCTCTGCTGACTTTTTAACAAAGGATAAAGGCTTCAAAGAGAACTATTCTCTCTTCTATGAATTTGTTTCTCTCTGGTTACTGACTTAAGGAACATTTCCATTGACCTTTCTGGATCTTTTACCAATACAAATTCATTTCACCTATAGGTAGCTAAGTGGTACAATGGTTAGAGATCCTTGAACCTGAAATCAGGAAAACCTGTCTTTAAATCTGGTTTCAGATACTTGGTCCTGGTTAACTCATTTTAACCTCTTTCTTATACATTTTTTGATTCACAAAATGGAAATAAGAAAAGCAACTACTTCTCAGGGTTGTTCCTTAAACTGTGGCTGTACCTCATTTAAGTCAGCCCAAGATACCATTATTTTTATTTTATTATATATATCTTTTCTTTTTTCTTTTTCTTTCTTTTTTTTTTGACACCCTGTTATATTGCTGATTCACATTGAGCTTTTTTCAGGCCAACTGTTTCCTCCCCCATCTTATTCTGTACTTGTAAAGCTGCTTCTTTTAATTTAGTTAATAACTATAGCTAGAATTTGTATATATATACATATACATATATATATATATGTATATATACACACATACATAATTGCCTGGCACAGTGCTAAGCATTTTGCAAATATTATCTCATTCAATCTTTACAATAAATCTGGGAGGTTGGGGTTATTATAATTCTCATTTTACAGATAAGTAAACTGAGGCAAAGACATTAAATGACTTGCTAGGTTCATACAGTTGGCAAATGTCTGAAGTTCAATTTGAACTCAGGTCTCCCTGCTTCCAGGCCCAAAACTTTACCCACTTGGACACCTTGATATTTTCTCAATGTATGACTTTATATTTTGTCCCTAATAAATTGTATCTCAATGTATTGGTCCTAATCTTAAATCAATTAAAGATCTTCATAATGTATTGGTATAAGAAACCACATTTATGTATGAACTAAAGGTCTGAAAAGTATTTTCCTCAAAAAATCCTTTATTTTAAAATGTAAGAAACTTAAGTTTCTTTTTTTTAATCTTTAAAGCTTTTTATTTTCAAATCATATGCATGGATAATTTTTCAATATTGACTTTTGCATAGCCTTGTGCTTCAAAACTGAAATTTCAAGAAACTAAATTCTTTGTGATGTTCATGAAGCTGTTAAGGTAGGGTATGAAACAGGTCTTGTGACTCCAAATACAGTAGCTATCCATTATAATATACTTCCTTCCTGGTAGAGGACAGAATACTTGGTGTATAGCTCTCCAATCCCCATTTTAAAAATGTAATTTTTGGTCCAGATGGCCAAATGTTCCATTTGTGGCCTTGTGTAGTGTCTCTGCAAAAGCATTTTCATCCCAATTGATATTCAGCACTTTCCCTTACATTACTGCTTTGTTAAGCTGTTTTTTGAAATCTTTTCATTGCTAATGTAGAAATTGTCCAGGATATGGACTCATTTCTTTCAGTATAGAATTATACACTATAGAAGTCTGTTCTTCCTTTACCTGGCCAGATATAGAATGTACAAATGTTCTAATGTGTTTTATAGTTGAATATCTGTGCCCTTTAGCTTAACATGAACTCTAGGGTCCAATCTTTGACTGTGAATATACTGTACGTTGGATGAAAGACTGTTGCAGGGAATTCCACCTAGTATAAAATAGATCTGCCTTGAACTGGGTCCAAGGACTTTTACAACTGAAATTACTGGAAGGACCTCATTATAATGCTTTTACCCACAGCATGGTCTGGTGGCACGAACCCACAAGGACACTGAGGCTCCAGTGTGGTGGCAGATTAGCATATTGTGACTTTGCATCAAAAGAAGGGATTAGAATGCAAGGACATCAGGAAAACAATGGTGATTTGCAGCAATAGGGCATTTTATAGAGGCAGAGGAGATTTTCAGTTCAATCTCTTGGTTTGGGGACCTGCCTGTTGTGCCATTATAAATGACTCTTTGTGACTATACTGTCCATACGATTTTCTTAGCAAAGGTAGTGGAATGGTTTCCACTTCCTCCAGTGAATTAAGGCAAACAGGGTTAAGTGATTTGCTTAAGGTTGCTAGTAAGTGTCTGAGGTAAAATTTGAACTGAAGTCTTCCTGACTCCAGAACCTGTGCTCTGTCCACTGAACTACCTAAAGATCAGCCTAGCCAATGTCAGTTTTCCTGTATTGGAGAAAAGGATGTGTGTAAAGAATGGTAACCCAAATGGAGAAGGGTCTACAGTTCATGTCAGGTTGAAGATTTGTTGAAGAAGATAAGGTCATTGAGTCTAGAGAAGACTTAAGAGTGTTGTGCCACAGTTTCTTTTTATTGTTCTGCCTCAGTTTCCCTAATTTTTCTTTTCTTGATTTCCTTAAATTGTTCTGCCTCAGTTCCTTGAAATGTTCTGCCTCAATCCCTTTGGTTGCAACCTCCCTTCCTAACCATTAGGACTGAGATAATTAGGGATGGGAACCCTGACCATTAACATTCTATAAGCAGATAATTTACTAAGAGATATGCTTACATATCTCTTGTTCCAGACTTTCTGTCTCTAGTGGCTACCCCCTTCACTCCCAATTTATCAGAATTTATGGCCCTACCCCCAATCTGTCAGAACCGAATTGATGCTTCCTTCCTGAAAATTCTCCTGATCACCAATGTTCAGACTCTTCCCTTGCCTTTGTCTCCCCCGATCACTTGGAGCTATATAAAAATCATTGGAATCTCACATTTTGTGAAGATTGAGTTAACATTCTGGGTACCTTAGAATCAGCTAGAGTCAGGATAAGTAAAAGTCCTTGGTATTTATTCTTGGTCTTTAGGGTTAGGAGTGAACTTGATGGACGTAGAATCTCCCCGACCTCTCCTTTTCATCTCCCGCCAAGAAGTGACTCTGGCTAGTCTTACTCCACCCCCTAGTTCCTCCTACAATTCACTGTATGCACCAATTATTGAGCCAGCACAGAATAGTGGGAAGGGAAGCATATTCTAATAGAGTATTGTCCAATCAGTTATTAGCCTTAAGTGCTTGGTTGTTGAACCTCAGTGCATTAACTTAAGAGTTTCATCCCTTTACACATTTGATGCTGAATTCTTTGAGATGAAAGACCAATTCAGCCCTGGGGGGAG
Source organism: Sminthopsis crassicaudata (assembly GCF_048593235.1). NCBI lineage: Eukaryota > Metazoa > Chordata > Mammalia > Dasyuromorphia > Dasyuridae > Sminthopsis > Sminthopsis crassicaudata. The sequence goes on from NC_133620.1 coordinate 41,570,598, forward strand.
GAATAATGGATTCTGATCTGCCCCCCAGAAAATCTCTCTCTCTCAGAAATTCAAATAAAATAGTAAAAACTCTCTAGTCTCTATATTGCCTCAGTTTCTCTGGTATTACAAGGGGAAGGGAAACTGATGAGACTGGAAAAGGAAATGATGAACTATTCCAGTACCTTCTCCAAGAAAACTCTGTCTACAAAAATCAGACATGACTGATAAACATGACAGGACCCTGAGGATTTGCCATGTTGAAGGGGATTTTGGCTTCCCCTGCTTGATTCAGCTTGGAATGTGCTGGTAAATATTTTCCAACAGTTTCTAGGTGGTGGAAGCATTTCTGACACATTTTAAAATTTAATTTGCATCATTAATGTTTTCTTTATCAATTTCTTAAGTAAAGACAATAAATCAGACCCTGATTTTGTAGTCTTTGGAGATTTCTAAGGTGTATATTTTCTTTTTTTATTATAGCTTTTTATTTACAAGATATATGCATGGGTAATTTTTCATCATTGACAATTGCAAAACCTTTTGTTCCAACTTTTCCCCTCTTTCCTCCCACCCCTTCCCCCTGATGACAGGTTGACCAATACATGTTAAATATGCTAAATATATGTGTACTTGTTGAGGTGTATATTTTCATACTGAAATTTAGTAATGAGTTTTCCAGCCCATTTGAGCTAGCTCTAAAACACCATTGAGCCCTAAAATATTCTAGGCTGAGGGAGTTAGTTTTAGCTGCTACTCCCCAAACCAGACAATTATGACCTCACCCAAAGTGGAATGGACTCCTCAGAAGATAATAAATTTCCTATAAGTATCTTCAAGTAGAAACTGGATGTTCATTTGTTAAGGAGAGTGTTATAGGCACAAATGACTTGGATAAAGACATAGAAAATGTACTTATCTATTTTGGAGACAACTTAAGGTTGAGATGGACAGCTAAAAGTAATGATGACAGAGGGATCTAAAATGATCTTGACAAGCTAAAATGCTGGATTGAATTTAATTGGTGAAATTCAATAGGAATTAATGTAAAGTCTCATTAGGATTCAAAAATCACCATCAGGATGATGGTGTATAGTATGCTATGTCTATGCAGACAAAAATGCTAACAGGAGGCTAACCAGCAAGAAGAGAGCTACTGTAACTAAAGATAATCTGTTACAATTTGAACTCTTTGAAGGTGGGGGTGATTCTTTGTTTTCTTTGTCTTTGTATCCCCACTTTTTTATCACAGGGATTCGTATCTAGTAGATGCTTGATACATTCTTGTTTATTAAAGTATCATTCTATAAAATAAGGTGGAATTTAATAATATTATGAACTCTTTCCATTTATGATCTCTGTTCAAAACCAGGCTCAATCTAGGGTTTCCTCTGAAGGAAGAAATGATATGAGGACATACGTCCTGGATTTTAGTTATTGTCATCAACTTTGGCTCAGGTTGAATCTCCCTTGCCAATAAAGATCTGGCCTAAGACTGTCCAGGTGGTTGTTAAAAAGAAAAAAAAAAAAACTAGGCTAATGTAGTACATTTTCACCAATCATAATTTAGCCTAATTCTCATGCATTTTTGAAACATGTCTCTATTTTCTCCACTTTCAGTTTTCTATCTTGGATGATTAGATTAAAATCTCTACTTCCTTCTCAGCTATTTCCAGGTTATAAACGAAGGACTCCTGAATCAGGTAACATTTTGAAACAAACTTCTGAGAGTTGATTTTTTTTTCCATTCAGGAAAGTTGACTGATTTTTGATCCAAGAAAATCCAGGTATGGAGAGAATTCCTGTTTAAAACTAACTAAACCAAAAGCCATTATAAATGCAGACCCTTAACTGTCTGTTCTCTCCATTTCAGACTGTCTCCCATCACAAATACTCATCCTTAAATATCATTCCTACCTCATTATTTAATCAAAAAGCTTCTCTGTTCCTGCCTTATTTTATATTAGCTTTTTCTGAGACACTGTATCAAAAGCATCCAAAAGTCTACATAATTTATGTCTACTTCTTTTTCTCTCCTATCACACACAAACGTATTCATGAGGCAAGTATGGGAAAACATTTGTGACACCATGGTGTCTGCCTCTAATTAAGTCACTCACTCCCCAGACTAATAGTAATCCACACCTATCTAGTGACCAATACAGTACAATCACACAGGTTGGGAGGATTTTGTTGATTTTTGTAAGCTTTTTAGAAATAGATTAAAGGCCAAAGAATCACTTTTAAAGTCTTCTCTGAACTATTTTTTCTTGAATATTTTTAGCTCTTCCTTTCCAGTACTTTTTGTGACTTGATTGGAGCTTAATGCACACTCCTTTACCTGATTCCATCAGTACAGTCTGAAACCAAAGTATCTTTGGATGGAATGGGTTCCATAGGAAGGGCAGATATAGAGAGTTGAGGGCTTGGAAGCAGAAATATATTTTTGGTTACCAAGACACATTATGCTGATCAGAGTTCCTTGGTTTGGAACTTATGCTGCTTTCCATGTTAGGAAAATGAGGATCTATAATTTTGTTGGTATAGGAACAGCCTTTTACAAGTATGACAATAATTTAGTAAGCACCCACAATGTTTCAGAATTGTATTGGATATTAAAACAAAATTTTAATTTTCAAGGATCTTTATAGGCAGCTAGGTGGAGCAATTAACTCTACTGTACTTGGTGTCAGGAAAACCTAATTTTTGAATCCTGCTTTGTATACTTATGAACAATCAGACTTTTGGGTAAATCACTTAATCTGTAAACTGAGAAAGAATATATAGTATCATTGGTGCAGGGTTATTAGGATCACCTCTCAGCCTCAGTTTTCTCCTGTGTAAAATGATAAGACTTCTATAGCACCACCTCCCACAGTTGTTATGAGGAGCAAATGAAATAAAACAAAGTACTCTGCAAACATTCAAGTGCTATGTAAATAAATAAAAGAAAATATATTCATATTCATGCTTTTCTCTGTAATTTAAACTTGTCAGTTAGGGAACAATTTTAATTAATAAAGAATCTACATCTGTGTCATTTCTGTCTTGGAGAGAGATATTCAAACTAACATGGTTCCTCATGCCACAAGAAAATTTCAGGTTACACTGATAAGAATCCTGAGTGAGGGAAAGATCTTATAATATTAAAATACAGTTATATGGGTTCTTCAGAATCACTATTCAGTTTCTTCCTGGATCAACTGGATCACCCCCCTCAAAGATAGAAAGGGGTTCCTTTCTATGATCATTATTCTAAACTTGAATGGACAAGAGATCACTACCCGTAAATGGATCATTCTAAATGCCTCCTAAGGGAGGCAAATAATATCATGTGGACTAAGAGTTTAAGTTTAATACATGTCCAAAAGATGTATTTTAGTTTTTTTTCTACCCATTTTACCCACCTAGAAAGGATTTTAGTTTGGAGAAATATTATTTATTAATATTTCTAGAGAAACTGAAAGGATTTTTAATGTGTTCTCATACTAGATCTCATTATTATTGTCCACTGAAGGAGAAAACATATATATATATATATACATACATATATGAATAAATATAAAAATATCTATCAAATAGCATTTATCAAGTTCTTCTATGTACCTGCGCTATGTACTGAGGATACGAAGAAAAAACAAAAACAGTCCTTGGACACAAAAAAGTTTGTCTTCTATGGAAGGGACAATATAAATAGGGATATACAATATAACATATTGGTCTGGTCCAACTTTGGACTACTTGATTTTGCGGGGAGGAAGGGTCTACATTGTTCAAGATCCTGGAAGTTGTGATTTTTAAGTTTTTCAAGGATCAGAAATGGAGGGAATTTTTTTTTTTTACTAGAGAAAAGTGTTTTTTTAAAGGTCTGGAGAGGAATGGCCAGTCTCCCCATTGCACAAAATTGTTAGGAAGGGAGTAGCGCATGTTAGAAATAGTTAAGACTTGAAAATAAATCACAAGTGGTTTGCAATTTAAAGTCTTAGAGAGCTATTGGAGGCCGAAAGATATTTTATGATTTGTTGAAGATTCACACAGATCAAAATTGTCAAAGATGGAGTTTGAAACTTAGGTGGATCTTCATGATTCTAAGCCCAGTATTCTAGCTGCTAGATCATGGTGATTTTTCATACACTCACAAATAGTTGGGTAAAAGATCCCTTTTTGTTGTTCAGGTATTTTTAGTTTTGCCCAATTCTTTATTATCTCATTTAGGATTTTCTTGGCAAACATATTGGAATACTTTGCCATTTCTTTCTCTGTTCTTTTTTACAAATGAGGAAACTGAGGCAAATGATTTGCCCATATTCACAGAGCTAGTATCTGAGGTCAGATTTGAACTAAAGAAGATGAATCTTTCTGACTCCAGACTTGGCACTCTACCTGCTGGACCACCTAACTATTCCAAAGATCACCTTGGGTTCCCAGAATTCCCACATTTATTTAGATTTAAATACTCAGTATGGTCTAAACATATTCTTGGATTTTTGAACACTATGGCAGCAAAGAACAAACTGATTCAGATCCTAATAAACAGTAAAGGTCCAATAATGGACTGGACATCAATTGCCAAGGCCTAATCTAAATTCAGAGAAGTCCTGCAAGTCATTGTCTAAAAAGTGATGGGTATTTCAGTAACAGTAATTCATAAAGATTGTTTACTAAGACAATTAATGATTGTGAACTGCACTAGTGAAGACAGGAGGCAACCTGAAAAAATCACAGATTCTTTAATTAGTAAAATAATTTTTCATGTAGTCAAAGTGTCACCAGAGTCTTAATGCTTAACAAGCCTCTGAGTTTTAAACTTCATAAGATTATATACATACCTATGTAAGTCTATCTATTTATATTCATATATTTTATATGTATATATGTGTATATGTATCTATATATGTGGAAGGTGGGAGGAAGAGAGTGAAAGCAAGAGACAGAGGGGGGACGAGAGGGAGATAGGTAGAGATAGAGATAGAGAGAGAGTAAAGTGACCTAACTTAGTCAAGAAAACAATAAGTGCATTAACTATGAGAATGTAAAAAATAAATGCAGCAAAATTACAAAGACTATCATGAGCCCAAAGAAGTGGTATAAAAAGATAGTTCCACCATTCATATCATATATTGTCATTTTTTTCCCAATTTATTGATTAGTTTTATTATGTTTTTCTTTTTCTTTAAAAATAAATTCTTTGTAATAAGTAATAATTCTCTGAGAGGGAGGTAGAATGAAATTTACATGTCATAAAAACAAAAGAAATGCATATATGTTAAATATATACATATATATGTGGAATTTACTTGTATAATATGTGTAAATGCATATATATACATATAAACACACATATATATACAATGTTTTTATGTGTTTATATATATTTTACAGGACACATTTACATATATACACAAAGTTTTTGGGATATCACAAATAACATATGAACATTCACACATGCATACATATATACATGTGTGTATGTATACATTTATAAATACACTCATTTTGTAATTGTAATAATTACTATTGATATAGAGCTTGAAGATATATACACACACTCATTGTAGAGCTTGAAGATTTGCAAAGCTCTTTACAAGAGTAATCTTAGTTAGTTCTCAAAACCACCCTAGGAGATAGGAGCTACCATCATACCCAATTACACATGAATAACCTGAGGCAAATAGAAGTTGTGATTTGATGAGAATTATGTAGCCAGTGAATGTCTTAGTATATGAACTCAGATCTTCTCAATTTCCAGTCCAGAGCCTTAACTACTGTACCAGCTGCCTCTTCATCATTTCAATTGTGGTTGCTTTTCTATTCTTTTCTCCTTTATCTCTTAGCATCCACATCCATGTTTACCTCTCTAACATTTTAGAGTAAGCAGTAAAACAGTGATGGAAAATGAAAAAAAAAAAACTGAACTCCAGATTGTGTATTTGAAGAAATAGCCTTTGGACATTGTGTGGGTCTCAATACAAAGTACAGGTTGATAATAAAAGACATTTGCATCAGTCATTACTCCCAATAACCTCTGGTTCCTGTTGTTTTCATCTTCTTGAGCTTAGAGCCTGCTGCCAATTTTATTTGCTATTCTTTTATGCCTTTCATTACTGGGTTTATGTGGTTGACTTCATTGGCAGTCTTGAAAACACACCCAATTTCTGGTTGGAAGCTAAGTGTCTTCTGGCAGATTGAGAACCAGGATCATGGATCAAACTATTATCAGTTTAATAAATGAGAGTTAAATGTAAATTGTTATCTAACAGATAATCTGGGTTTTAACCGTTGAAGGAGCAAACCCAGACTGAAACATAGTCGACCAGTCATTTTTTTCATGGATGCAGATCACTGCAGCTGAATCAATTCTGCATCATTTCTCATGATGAGCCCAATGAATGACATAGCTATGTTATATTCCCTCATTTCAAGTAGCTAGGGACAGTTTCTGTGGCAAATTTTCTAGAAATCTAGTCATATCTATCTTTCATGGGGAGGATGCCCATTGCCTCTGGGCACTAGGATATATTAAGCACTCCATTGTGTGGGGATTGGGCTCAGAAAGGTGCCAGATCCCCTGAATTTGGTCTGATGAGTTATTTAGAGAATTTCTTTTTCCCCCTGAATATCTGAAGCTTAATCCCAGTGAGGAGAACTGTCATTTTCTTCTCAGACAGGAGCTGAACTGTCTTCCTGAATACCCCCGGGCTTTCTGAACTCAGAAACCTTTTATTGTGAGTTCTTCTCTAAGTTGCAGGGAAGTTACATATACAATCCTCATGATGGGCTGGGGGAAGATGCATTTTCATTGGCCCATAGTTCTAACTTGGACAAGACTGTTGCTGCATTGGTGATCAAGGAAATGGCTTCTAGTATTTTATTTATTTATTTATTTTTTTTGGTAGCGAAAGGGAGGAAGTCTAGGGTTCAAATTATGTCAGTGCTCTTTTTTTCTATTCTGTAGAGTCCTACCCCAATCCCCATCCCAGTCCCCCATGCTTTTAGAAACAGACAAAACTAACTATTTAATTTTTTAAATTAAATATTTTTAGTTACAAAATATATGCATGGGTAATTTTTCAACAGAGATCCTTGCAAAAGCTTGTGTTCCAAATATTCCCCCTTTTCCCCTCATCCTCTCCCCTAGATGGCAGGTAATCCAATACAAGTTAAATATGTTAAAATATATGTTAAATCCAATATATATATATAATGAATTGTTATCCAACAGATAATTTAACTTTTAATATATATCTGATATATTATATATGTATATATATATGTATGCATATTTATACAATTATCTTGTTGCACAAGAAAAATCAGATCAAGAAGGAAAAAAAAACAGACAGAAAACAAAATGCAAGCAACTGTTAGGATTCTTACAAGGTATTAAGTCACTGGAATGGATATAATTATCTAATTTAGCATGGTTGATCTGTTATGGGCCAGAAGTTGAAACAAGGTACTTATGTACTTAATTCACACCTTTAAAGGAGTTCATACCTGTAAAGGAGTTCTCTCCTTGGTTCACGCATTAAACTTCACAACTTTAGAGAGCATATAAAAGGACAAGATCACTGGGAAGAGATTCAGAGCCAGGATTCAGTGGGGAGATTCCCAAGTCCAGGAGATTCACAAGTCTAAAGGAAAAGCCTGAGAGTCAGGATTCAGTCAAGGAGGGAACTTCGGTAGAAGACATTGGGAGATTCACAACTAGGATTGACTTCCGGGAGATTCACAAGGCAGAAATCCACAATCCCACACTCTTGGAGATTCAGAGTGAAGATTCATTCCCATTTCCATATTTGTGCTGGAGATATTTGGACAAGAGCTCTCGGGAACCAAGGAGAGAGGAAGGCCTCCAGAAAACTAGCCAAGCCCCAAGTGAAGGAGAAAAGATTTTGAAAGAGACAATAAAGGAGCTGGAGTTTAACTCCTGGTTGCATTTTGAGGTTATTGAACTGAACTGAAACTAAGGCTGCTTCCAGAAGTTCCCCAAGAAATCTGCTCCAAGAGAATGATTACAATTTAGAGAAAAAGAACATCACAAGCAACCAATAACAGAAAGAGTGAAAATGCTATGTTGTGGTCCACACTCAGTTCCCACAATCCTCTCTTTGGGTGTAGATTGCTCTCTTCATCACAAGATCATTGGCACTGGTCTGAAACATCTCATTGTTGTAAAGAACCATGTCCATCAGAATTGATCATTGTATAATCTTGTTGTTACAGTGTACAATGATTTCCTGGTTCTGCTCATTTCACTTAGTATCACTTCATGTAAGCCTCCCCAGGACTCTTTAAAATCATCTTGCTGATTGCAAAACTGTTAATTATTTATACAACTCTAGAATTGGTCATCGTTCCTTCCAGGATTGTAACAAGGAAAGTGCTATATAAAGGTTCAAATGTCAGAAAAATCAATTTCCATTATTGTTATTTTTTTCATCATTTGATTTAATTATCCCTAAACCTGGAACACTTTCCCGCTTTGCTTCCACTTCTGGGGCTTCCTTCAAATCTAATTTTTTGGCAAGAAGGCTTCTCTCCAGACTCCTCACAATTGCCAGTGCCTTATTTTTTAAGATGGCTTTCAATTTATGCTCTATACATCTTTTTTTAAAAAAACTTAAAACATAAATTGTTTTAATAAACACTCAAAAACTAAATTTTTTCTTCCTTTTCATCTCCAGTGGGGAAAAAGAGAGAAAAACAAAATTTGGGTAATAAATATGAAGAATTAAACAAAACAAATTCCTTAGCAAAGCCAAGAAAGAAAAGAGAGGGGGAAAAGGGAAAAAGAGTACTAATTTACTTTTTACTTTGTACCTTTACATTATTATTTTTTGGATGAACTTACCTAAGTACATGCTATTTCCCACTGGCAGAATTAAGCTTATTGAGAGACTTTTTTGCTTTTGTCTCTTTCTCCAATACTTATCCTGATCCATAGTAGATGCTTATTAAGAATTTATTGATTAGAATTAAGTCAAGGTACTCATAGTTGAATGTACTCAAACCAGAGAAAGAATAGCTTCCCCCATCCTGCTTTTTTCCCTTCCCTCCCACTCTGCCTCTAGCATTTCCACCTGTGCATCTTCACATTTTATTCTTGATGTGGGGGAGGGGGAAGTTATGACTATCATTTCCCTCATCTCTGCTATTTAGGGGCAAAAAGGTGACATAGGTAGGATAATTCCATCACAATGAAGAGGAAACTCCAAAATTCTGAAAAATCCTTAAAGGAGAAAACCTCCTTGGACTCTGCATCAGGGAGAGGACTCCACCCCAAGTATAAACAATTTCATCTTTGTAATCTGGGTGGGGGCGGCTCAGTCCCCAAACCCATTGAATTCAATTCAAATTCTAACCCTGGCTGAAACCCAGCCAGGAGCCAACCTGGAACTCCACAAGCCCCCTTCAATTTTAGCCAAAGCCCCCTATTATAGAAAAACCTCTTTGCAGAGGTCCCAAACATGGCAGCCTTATGCCTGGTACCAAGGATCTCAGCCCACTGGAACACTGGTTCTGGTGCCTTCTTATTTCTACCTTCAATTTTGCTAACTAGACTTTACTTCCAAACCCCATAATAAACCTCTTTTATCAATCTAGGTTTTGGGGTCTGTAAATTCCTTTACAGAGGACTCTTGCACCTCCACTAGATCTCATTTAACTCCATATCCTTGCGCTGAATTCAAAGGGATTGCAGGGGAGCTCTATTTGACTCCCTGTTTCCTGAACCTGCCGCTAGACCTCAATTAAACCCTAATTTCATTTAGATACCCCAATTCTAGCCTCATCAACAATGTGCCATGCATTCTTAAATCTTCCTTCCTAGGGCAAATCTTTTTGAGGTCATTATTATAGAAAGACTCTGGGGCACATTTTTCCAAAATAAGATTACCAATGTCTTCCCTTTCAGAGTTTAGGGTTCTTCTGAGACAAGCAGGTACTAGAGCCAGATCTTACTGGCTCTTAAGAATGGATTATTAAATGTTCAGGGTGAGCATTTTCACCTAAGAAATTCCCAAATGACACAAATCAGGGCTTGACTTACTGTTTTATTAACTGTTTATCATTAAGAAAGGATGATAGTTTTGCTAATGTAGATTAAATGTAAAAGTTTGTTTTGGGGAGAGCTGGTTGTTAAACATTTAACCAGTACACTTTTGTTATAATGTTTTTTCTCTAGTGTTTTCTTTCTAGTTTCTCATGCTCGGTTTGCATTACAATATATTATCCCCATTGTTAGTGCCAATTGTGACCAAGTTCCCCCAATTCCACCTAAGCAATTGACATCAGTTAGCTTTTATAAAAGGTTATTTATTTATTCATTTTTTGCCACAAATCTTTGATTTAAAAAATACATCTGTGAAGCACAAAAAGGAGGTATGCCAATACAATGTTCCCTTGTTCTGCTCATTTTATTTTGTATCAGTTCATGTAAGTCTTCCCCAATTTTTCTGAAACCAATTTGCTTATTTCTTATAGCAAAATAGTATTCCATCACAATCATAGAACAGTTGTTGTTCATCCATGTTCCAATTGATAGGCATCCCAATTTTTTGCCATCAACAAAAGAGCTGCTATAAATATTTTTGTATATATAGGTTCGTTTCTTTTTTTCTTTGATTTTTTTGGCATGCAGACCTTCTAGTGGTATGAAGGGTCAAAGCATGTACATTGTTTTAAAAAAAACTAACAACTTTGGAACTAGTTCTAAATTGTTTCCTAAAATGTTTGGATTGGTTCCTAACTTCATCATTAGTGGATTAGTTTCCCATTTTTTCTATACCCTCTCTCACATTTATTTTCCTTTTCTGTTCTGATACATATGAGGAAGTATGTCCAAGCCATACAAATGTATATTTACTGTGAAAATAACAGGAATTGTCTTCTGAACATCTTCTGAACACACTCCTCAAGACTACTACCTCAGTCCCAAGCCCTCCCTCACTTAAATCTAATTCACTTGCATATCATATCATCACATCCCTGATGTCATGGTTCTCTTCAAGAATGAAGGACAAACAAGTGAAATATACTGTGAAAATACACAATAATTGAGTTACAGAATCTTCTAAACATACTCCCTTAGACTACCTCAGGGATGAGGATAAAATTTAACATAATTTCTACATAAATTTGCCAATTAAATTCAATTCCAATTGGGCCATGGCCAATGGGTGGTTGAGATTGCAATTTTTGTTCCTCCTGGACTGGGCTAGGCAGGCTGCTTAGGATTTTATTCCTCACCCTTTAGTTTCTAAAAAGTCTAAGCATGGATTCTGGTTCCCAAGCATTAGATGAGTCACTCTGCTTGAAGTTCACAAAGTATAGTTATCCCCAGTCTCCTTCATCTAAAACAGGAAAGAATAAAGGCAAAAATGTAAAGAACAGAAGCTCTGAATATGCGCCATGTTTCAGTTTTAGATGGAAAAGGTGTATGGCATTGTCTCTCACCAGAATTTGTCCAGACAGGAAAGAACTAGGCCTGGTACAAGACTATGATTGAGTAATGCCTTTTGAATGAACCCCAGTTCTGACTAAATAGCAAATCAATAGTCTGTCTCCATATCATGTGGTTAGCAGACCAACAGCTAGAGAACATTAACACATGCTCCAAATTGTACTCAATTTAGGGCATGGCATTTACATTATATATCATCATGCCTTGTGAAGCAGGCTTTCTAGTGACTCAGAATTTTTCCTGGCTGCCCCCCCATTCCTTGAATACTTTTCTCATTCCCCTTCAGTTTTCAATTAAAATCCGATTTTTGGTAAGAAACTTTTCCAAATCTTCTTTAATGCAAATCTCTTTTCTCTGAGAGTATCTCTATTTTTTTCTTGTATATATCTATTTTGTTGTACTCCACCACCTTCCATACTGTGACATCCCTGAAAGCATGAACTGTTTTTGCCTTTCTTTGTATCACTGGTATTGAGCACAGTGCCTGACACATGGTGGGTGCTTAATAAAATGTTTGTTGATTTGATTTAGGGAATTTTGTCAGGCTCTTTTATCCTCCCCGCCCCCTCGGACCTTTCCCCTCCTTTCTGGGTGAGTTATCCCTAATAGATATATACAAAGATATCTATTAGGGATAACTCACCAAGATATATGGCTGATACTCTTGTAAAAAAAATTCCTTCCTCTAACTTTAGCTTGAGAGTTTTAAGAAATGTTTTTTTTTCCCACCAACAGAAGTTTCTGCCTTACTTGCTAAAGTAAGGTAAAGTACTTTTTAATATTTTTCTTCTTTTAGTTGGCCCCTATCCCTGGCCTATTTGATAAGATGGATTGAGATCTAAACTTTGGAGTGAAATCCCTGTTGTCACTTATATTTGCTGAAATTTTTGACTCAAAAAGGCTTCCCTTTGGGACTGAGGTATAGTGTGAGATTTGAAATGTGCTGCTAGTTCAGAGGAGGGAAGAAAATAGTCTTAAGGCTATTAAGTGCAGCAGAAGTTAGCTTTAAGCAGGAGGAAACTCTGGCCCCATCACACAGGAAAGAAGGACGGAAGAAGAGAATGAAAGGAGAAAAGGAGGAAAAAAGGAATGAAGGAAGAAAGGAGGGAAGGGGGAAGAGAGGTAGAAAAGAAGGGAGGGAAGAAGGAAGGAAAGAAAGAAGGGAAGAAGCAAGTAAAGAAGAAAGGAAGAAAAGAATAGTATAAGCAAGGGAGAGAGGGAGAAAGGAAGGAGAAAAAGAAAGAAGGAAGGAAAAAGAGAAGGAATGGAGAAAAGGAAGAAGAAAAGTGAGGAAGGAAGGAGTAAGGAAATGAGGAAGAGAGGGAGAAAGGAAAGGAGGAAGCAAACAAAGAAGAAATGAAGAAAGGAATAGTATAAGCAAGGGAAAAAGGGAGGAAGGAAGAGGAAAAGGAAAGAAAGAAGGAAGGAAAGAAGGAAGTAAAGGAAAGAGAGGGAGGAAGGAAGAAAGGGAGAAATGAAGGAAAGAAGAAAGTGAAGGAGGGAAAGAGGGAGAAGGGGAAGGAGGGACAGGGGAGGAAGAAATGGACAAAAAGAGAGAGGGAAAGAAGAAGCAAAGAAGGAAGATCAGCAGAAATACAACCAAAAAGAAGCTTAATTACTGCCCTCAAAGAACTTATATTCTAAATGGGGAAAGGTAACATGTATGGAGAAGTTTAAAAGAAGCAGAAAAGAAAGTATCCATGTAAAGGTATGGTTCTGGGGGAAGCCAAGGTGAACCAGCCTGGACACTTCCTCAAAATGGAAGATCCATGAGGAACTCACAATGGGAGAAGGGAAACTACCTGACAGAAGTTCCAATGCAAGCAAGCTCTGGAGTGTTAGGTTGCTCTGTGCAAGGAAGATTTTGGGTGAGTTAGCAATAGAGTAAGCACGGTTTTTAAGTACAGAAAGTCAGGAGTAGGTCTAGGAAGAGAATTAAGACAGATTTCTAGCCTGCTTCAACAATGCATTTGTGACAATATTTGGATCAAGATCTTTCCAGTCTTTCAGCTCGGTGCTATCCAGTCTTCTACACTGTCTTTCTGTATCTCTTCCATCTAATGAAATATTATAAACAACTTAAGGAAAAGAACTCATTCCTTTTTGTTTTCATATCCCCAGCACCTGTCACAAAGTTGAGCACATAGTATGTGCTTAAGGATGTCCTCACTCTTTGACTTCTCCCCTTGGAATCCAAGGCTTTTTTTTTTCCAACTTCAGTTTAATAGAAACCTTCTGAAGCTTAGGGGTGCATTGTATGGTGTTATTGTTATCATTACAACCAATGAGCACCCTCTCCCCTTCCTAGGAGGAAGCATCATATTAATTCCAAATTTAATATGGAGACCTAATTGACCTAACCTGCCACAAATCAGAACTTTTAGTTCAAGAAATCTACCTGCCTTAGTCTCCCTAGAAACAAGGATTAAAGGCTTGTGGCACCATGCCCTTAGGGAATTGGTTGACAGTCTCAGGTGCAAGAGTGTGCAATTTGAACAAGATCAATCCCTAGCCAATTGCTAAATTTTCAGTTTGTGCATATACACTCTAGAAAATCAATAATTGCTATCAATCAAATTTTGTTTAATCATTTTTATTGTCTAGATGAATTAATAATGGGAAAATGAATGTAATGCAGATTAAATTTAAAATATATGCATTTTTTTATTTTGGAGAAAGCTGATGGTTAAGTATTTACCCACACACTTCTCAGCTGAGATTCTTTTTTGGATCCTAATATTACTTGAAAGGTAGTATTAGCTGAGCAACTTCTTATTTTTCCTCATAGTCTTTTATGCCATCTGATCATTTGATTTTCCTTGCCTGCCATCCTTACCTTACTCTTCTTCAGTCTTGAGGAAAGCAAAAGCAAAAGCAATGACATGTGTACCTATCTTTATGTCTATTTCTTTCTTTTTTTTTTTTTAAGGTGGACCCTTGTATATTTTGGTCAACTGAATCTTCTTTCTTTTAGCATGGTCCTCTTTTAAACAGATTTCCTTGATCAATTTGAAAGTAGCCTAAGTCCATCACAGAGCACAAATACATGACAATAAAAAGTATTTTTGTTAGCTTTGACTCAGTTGAGTTCTCACATATTCCTACTTGGAGGGAAACCGTTAAAACAAGTGAAAGGTAAAAAAATAGAAAACTCTTTCAAACACAATCTCAGAAATGCAGCCTCTTCCAGAAAAGTAGTTCATATACTTACTCCATGGGGCTGCTGATTATTAGAACAGAAGGGAAATAATTTGATATATTTTGTTAGGGGAAATTTTTGGTCTAAGTATTCATAATTATCCTTTACAAACTTAAGCCTTGTATAGTTTTTCCATCTTACAAGAACATTATAGTCCAAATCTCAGTGTTTTTTTTTTTTTTACACAGATTCATCTATTTACCTATCCATCCATCCATCCATCCATTCAACAAGAATTTCCAAAATACCTATTATGTTTCAGACATTGTACTAAGTTCTGGGGATATAAATCCCACAATACATTCTTTCATAAAATTTCCATGTTATAGAGGAGGATTTGGAATAAGAGGAGGCACACTGAATACACAGATAAATAAATAAAAAAGACATAGAAACCAAATTCAAAGTAATATGCTGTATAAGTGAAATGTAGGTATGTTGACAGGCATATTAAAAATCTATTTGCAGGTGCTGCATGGTGGAGGACTAAGAGTACATGTGCGTCCATAGTTGAGGAAACAACAAAGATTAATGTTCTTTGCCAAAAATGAAAGCAAGAGAGGAAAAAAAACCAACTCAAAATAAAATTGACAAGACATAGTATTTCCATTCATATCTATGAAAATACACATATTTGAGATACATTCTGGCAACAATACAGATTTGCAAAAGCTTTCTTTTAACTCTCCAAGATATTTCAACAATCATGATGTTTAAAATTTTTTTTTTCTCCAGCCATGAAGTGATGAACCAGAGGAGTGAGTAAAGGGCCTGAAGCAAAGTAGAGAACTATTGATAGAATAGCTAGCTTTTATTAAATGACTCATAAATACAAGGGAGGAAATTATGCTAGTTACTATAAGCTTATTTTAATTAAAATAAGAATTACATTCATTTCTTCTATTACGAGGATTTACTTGGTATCCATCACTATAGGAGCTAGACAAATTTAAACACTTAGCAGTAAGTCCATTATAGGAGCTAGTATTCCTATGAAGAGGTTACAAATGGGAAAATTGGTGACCTGGATTCATTTTCCAGCTTGCTATGCAATTGTTCCAATCTCAGAATTTGATTCAGTCTTCTCTGTATTATCTTTTCTATCTGCAAAGTGGAAAAGGATATTGTACATGTATTATAATATGCTTGTACTCAATGAGTTATACTGGTCTGACAGTAGATAATTAAAAAAAATCATTTGACATTTTTTAGTGCTATATATATTAGGGGCCTCAGATAAGTTTTAGCCCTAGTGCTATTCATGAGCTGAAAGGCTTAATTTCAAAAAATGAATATGAGTTAATTAACCAAAATTAGCAGATTTGTTTTTTGACGTGATTGTCCCATGTACTTCACTTCTTTATGAAAACCACATTTAAATAATAGCTCTGCATTCCGGTAAGTCCAAATAACTAATTAACAGTTTGCTATTAGAACAATCTTGAGGAAATCAGATCACCTGAATTGTGGGCACAGGAAGGCAGCTGTGATGAGCCAAAACTCTGATGTTGTGAGGCAACAGTGATCTAGCAGCCAACAAACCAAACAAGGTCTTAACTTGAATTAAGGAAAGAATATAATGGCCTGAATGATGGATGTTATATAGTTCTAATATACTTTGCATTGGTCAGATCACATCTGGATAATTATGTTCACTTGTGGGTACCTGTGAAGTTCTGTTGTCTCCAGAAACTGCCGATCGCTCTCTGGGAGGAGATCTACTGTCCAAACTCAACCCCAGACTAGACTCTAGTCTACTCTAGGACAGAGTTGGGCCTGGAGGAGTAGTCTACTCTGGAGGAAGAAGAGTCTAGTCTGGGATTGAGTTGAGACTGCAGACCTCCCAGAGAGTGATCGGCAGTTTTTGGAGACAACAGAACTTCACAATTTGGCGCCCACAACATGTTGCAAGGACTTTTGCTTATCCTGGCAAGGACCTATTCTGAGCCCTTCAGAGGAGCTAGCCCAGACCTTCGCAGGTACCAGAGTGAGGAAGGGCATTAATAGGTTGGAGTCCAGAGTAGGGTGTTTAAGGTGGTGAAGGAATTTGAGATTATGCCATATATGGATTGGTTGTTCAGCTGGAAGAGAAGATTTACTATAAATATAATGACCATTTTCAAGTCATGAGCCCCTATCTTGCATTTATGAATGCTATTCTATAGATATAAGATTTTTTTATGCACAAATATAGATATTTTGTAGAAGGCATTCTTGTTCAGGTCTGTGTTGTACTGAAAGATTTCTTATAACTCAGATTTTTTGACTGCCCCACTTATTTTCCCATTACTAGGGCTGCTTACAACGAGAAAAAATAAATTCCTAAGTCAGAGTAGGTAAGGACATATCCTGGCATATGCAAGGCAACTTCATTTCAATGTCTAGGGTTAGGGAATTATGTGGCACAAGAGGTGAAATAATATAATCAGTTTCACACACTCAGTAGTGGTGAGAAGCAGGACTTGAAAGCTATTTCCTATTTTAGGCCAGTTCCTCACACATTATATCATTTCTGTTGCTTGACAGAATTTATTAGACTGGCTCATTCTACTGATATTGCAGTCTTTTTTTTTTTTTGGAAAAAAAAGGAAAAAGAGAGAACTATAGAACACCTTCTCCTGGTGCTTCACTAAAGGTATAGAAATTTTATGATGTCATTGGGTCTTCCACTTGTGTTCTGTAGATAATGGGAACTGGTATTTAGCATTCAGGATTGCATCTCTATAATTGCCCAAACTAGAATGGTTTTTCTTTATAGATGGGTGGGAAGGGTTTCTCGGGTTGGGCATTTTTTATGCTAGAAATGAGTAGTTTCCTTCTAAAGAGTTATGTATAGTTTAAGGTATAATTCCCATGGATGATCAGATGCTTTATTAAAAATGCAGACATAGATATACTGAATCTGGCCATGAGATGGTTTGTATTAAAGATTCTTGATGATAAATGTTAGTTGGGAAAGGGAGTAGGTCATTTTAAATGAAGGAGTGGTTGAAAAGTTTAGAGAAAGATTGGGATAAGGACTGGAAATGTCATTTCATTGTGTCTGCTTGAATAGAGTTTGTAAAGATTTATAATAGGGGAGAATGATCCAGGATACTTACCAAAATGGGATCATTGAAATTCTAAGATGCAATGATTTGAGAGTGAAGAATATTGCATTATTAGAATTATTGGTCAATAGTCTTGAAAAAATTATGGAGAATAAGATTGAGGTAGTTCAGGATTATTTCAATTTTTAAGAAAGAAAAGAGACTACAGTTTGGAAACCATAGGCATTTTGGCTGGTATTCAATTACTGACAACATTCTATAATGTACTATGAAAATATCTTTAGTAATTATCTAAAAAAGGAAATAGTTACCATGGCTTCATCATGACTAGACCATATCAGACTAACCTCATTTCCTTTTTTCCAAGTTTAATAAACTGATGGATCAGTAGACTATTTTAGCTCAAATGTATCTAAATTTTAGCAAAGTATTTGGAAACTTATTTCAAATTATTTTTCATAGACAAAATGAGGAAGAAGTGAGTTAGGTGATCAGGGATTTAGGTGGATTTAGAAATAATAAAATATATGGAACCAAAGGGTTAGTTAATGGAGAGTGTCATCTTAGCATAGGGATTCTTAATCTGGTCTAGGAGAAGGTCCATGAAGTTGGATAAGAAATATATCCATATCTATCTGTCTATCTTTATTTTCACTATCTTTTTGTATGTAATTCTAAACATTTTATTAGATTCATTTAAGACCATTATTCTGAGAAGGGGTCCATAGGCTTTGTTAGAATACTAAAAAGGTCTAGGAGTCCAAAAACATTCAGAACTCCTGAGTTAGAAGGATCTCTTCAGGGGAATACCCAAGGGATATATGCTTGGCAGATTATTCTTTAATGTTTTTATTAATGACTTGGATAAAAGAATAGATGGCACATTTATTAAATCCACAGATGAAGTAAATCAGGGAGGAATAGCTGACACATTGGATGACAGTCAGCAAACACAGAGATCAAACAAGTTACAATATTGGGCCAAATCTATTAAGATGAAATTCAGTAATTACACAAGAAAAGTCTTGCACCTATACAATAAACTTTATAATTGCAAGATGGTGGAGCATGGCTGGATAGCAACTCATCTCACGAGGACCCCAGAGGGATTTAGTGGTACAGAAACCTAATGTGTTATTCATATACTGTATTTGCCAAAGAAGGTAATGTCATCTTAGGCTTCATAAAGAGAGACAATAGAGTATAGGAACAGGAAGATGAGTCCAATTGTATTTTGCCCTGGTCTGAAGTATTCAGTTTAGGGCTATTTTGGGAAGGAGACTGATGATCTGAGGAATGTCCAGAGGAAGGCATCCAAGATGATGAAGGGCTGAGGTGAGAGATTTCAAACAGAGAGTTGGTATGGACACTCGAGTATAGCCTGAACTACAATAAAATATAATTGGGAAATATACAAAAGAAATAAAAATACACCAGAAGATGGATAATGTTAATATGTGCTTTTCTAAATCAATATGAAGCTCTTAGGGATCCTCATGTACAGTTCAGCAATCTTATTTCCATTTGAATTGGATACCAATGCTCTAAATCATGCTTTATGAGGAATGATTTATGGCACTGGTAATGAAGAAAATATTTTGTGTGTATGTGTGTGTGCATGTGTGTGTTTAAATATTTATGTCTTCAAATGTTTGATTAGTTGGCATATGGGAGACACATTAGATTTGTTCTGCTTGACCTCAAAGGGCTAAGGAGGAAAAGGTGTCAAGAGGGGAAAAAAAGTGTAAGAATGCTTCTAAACAACGAGAATTATTTCTGAGCAGGTTTTTTTCTTCTTGAAGATCTTCATGCAAAGGGTAGATGACCACTTGTTAGGTGTGTCAGAGAATTCTTACTCTGCCATGGGTTGTACTAGATGGTCTCTGAAGTTCTTCCCAACCTGAGGTTCTATGGTTCTATAATTATAGGGTCATAGCTTTGAAAGTAGGGCAGCAAAGCAGAACTGAGGTTATGGTTAAAGAAAAGAGAGAGGAACCAAGAAATTGAATTTTGTACAAAGGCAATTGAAATAACAATTGAGCAAAAATAATGAAAGAATGTGTTCAGAAGAGAATTAGAAGATTCTGGATCTTTGGGGTGGATTTGGAATTGGGTTTTGGTGAAGTCAGAGGAGAGGCCATGATTGTTGATGTCTATTGGACCAAATACATACTCCTCCAAGGCTAATATTAAGGTCCTCCCTTTGAGTTTTACCACATATTCTTCTTTCTGACTTATAAAACATAATGGGCTAATAAATAAACTTTGTTAGCTGGCTACTCTGTACATGGAAAATCATTGGTAACCCCAAGTGCTATTATAAATGTTTTGCTGCCTATGAGGTCCTTCTTCTTATCAATTGCCTCTTTTTGGTATATTCTAAGTAAAAGAATCTCTGAGTCAATGGTGATGGACATTTTAATTGCTTTATTTGCATGTCATTCCTGATTTCTTTCCAAAGTAAGTATTTAAGTATTTGAACACCTGGAAAAGGGAATTAGTTCAAGACAAATGAATATGTGTGGAAGGGGAAACAGAAATTTTTTAGCATTCTTGCAATTAGGCAAAGATACTGTGGAGTAGTAGAAAAATGATAGGATTTAGAATCAATACACTGAATTTTAAATCTCAGTTCCAACATTTAATTAACTATATCATCGTGTGCAAAGCATTGCATCACTTTGAACCTTAGTGTTCTCATTTATAAAATAGGAACATTAATCTTATTTGCCTCCTAGCACTTTTGGGAGAAAAGATCATCACTTTTGGGAGAAAGGATCATCAGAAACTTCAAGAAGCTATATTATGGGTTCTCAGTCTTCTAGGTCCCACTGTGACTAGTATTTCTTGTGCAAAACCCCTAAGTTTCACAGGGAATATTGGTGGGGGAGTGAGTGAGTGGGTAGGAAGAAGACATCATCACCCTGTTTCTTATACTGGGGATTTGAGAAAAATTTCTTTGGGGAGTTTTGGGACTTACAGCTTATTCACAGTTTATCCAAGAAGTAGCTGGGTGTAATTTCAACCACAGTTAATCACAGTAGAAACTAATCTCCTTCAACTCTGTAGAGATTTTACATGTTATTTACATGTCTAGTTATTTACATGTTATTATGCCCCATATGAAGATATACTTCTTTGCCTTTCTTTGTATCCTCATTACTTAGTACAGGACTTAGTTTTTTGATTGCTGTCTGACTAATTGAAGGCAGAGACACTTTCATTTTTACTTTTGAATATTCTTGTCTTTGAATACCTACCAGTCTTATGCAACTGAAATGCTAATTGAATTACATTCAATCCCAGATCATATGGAAGACAGGCTCTTAGCTGGAAATTCATGTATCTTGTTCAGGTATGGAAAATCGCTTAGACTGAATGGTCCTTTGGATGGTCAGGACCATGACAGAAGTAGTTTTCAGGCTACATGATACAAGCAGCATGAGCTTCATCTATACTAGATCTGAGAAAAATAAAACCTGCCAGAGTTTTCCTGAAGCCGTAGCACATTCTCCTCTAGTCACTGGGGCTTGTTTCATGTGAAACCTAAAAAGTGGGTTTAATGACTTCTAGGAACTAGTAGAACTCAGAAGTGAGGATTACAACTACTTCTGCCCTGCTCAAGAAAACCTATTTTCAACTTATGTTACCAGCTAGCTACTCAATTGCTAGTTTCCTTCTCCATTTTGTATTTACTTTGTATTTGTTTTTTATATATGTGTATTTTCCTCCCAAATAAAATAGAAACTGCTTCTGGGCAGGGACAGTTTTTGTCTTTGTCTTCCCAAAGCTAATTAATAATTGTTTATTGGTTGCATGAAAACTATTGCCTTGAGTTCTTGGGAACCAAGGGTAGACACTGGAATCTCTGAGATATTACCAATATATATTGAAAGAGAGTGCTCTAGGGCATTTGGATTAACTTCAAGAACTGGGAGTGGGATGGAATACAGGTCTTAAAGAGTGCTGGTAGTGTTGGGGGGAGGGATATGATTCTAAGGAAATTAGATTAGTTGAGTTGTGGGGTTGATATGGTAGAAATTGTAAACATTAATTCAAAGGGCTGTTCTAGATTCCATTCTATTAGAAAACAGAGAAAAAAGAGAGGGAGATGGACATTTGTTATGTTGGTCCATTCTACTGTTTTCATTTGCTTAGAAGGGACAAGATATAGTAAGCCTGGTGAGAGCTCATTCCTGGTGATGCACTATGTCTATGGGAACTCCGGGTGACTTTTCCTGTACTCCCTTGCATTATGTGTATCTCTGGGGATGCCATGTACTAGCCTGTGTTTTAAGCTGCCTGAGGGCTTTGGCAGTGATGAATCTGTTTCACCAGATTAGTGACAGTTGCCTTCTGAGCCATTCCCTATTCTCTTTGGTGTGTCAATGTGTCAGAGGTTGCTGGACTCTGACAGCCCCAGGGCTGTCTTCAATTCTGTTCTGTTCACCATTTTTTTTTATCAATAACTTGGATTAAGATATAGATGATATACTTATCAAGTCCAGGAATGACATGAAGCTGGGAGAGATAGCTTATACACTGGATGACAGGTTCAAGATTCAAAAAAGAATCTAACAGTGAAATGAAGGGCTAAATCTAACACGATGAATTCAATAGGATTGAATATAAAGTTCTCCACTTAGGTTTCATAAATCAACTACACAAATATTGGATGGGGTGATATAGTTGGACATTAGTTCATGTGAAAAAGGCTTGGGGCTTTCAGTTGACTGAAAACTCAGTATGTCAAAAGAGATATGGCTACTGAAAGCGCTAATGTGATCTTAGGCTGTACAATAGATATATTGCATCCAGAGGGAAGGAAATGATAATCCCACTGTCTGACTCCATCTGGACTATTTTGTTCAATTCTATGTTTTATATTTTAGAAGGGACACTGATAAATCAGAAATGGCCAGAGGAGGGAAACAAGGATGATGATGGAATTTGAAACTATACTATATGATAGAGAGAACTGGGCGTCTTTAGCCCAGACAAAGGAGCACTAAGGGAAAACCAAAGAGGTCTGCCATTTCCAGGACTCTTGGAGTGACAGTGTATTCCAGATCTACAAATTCTGTTTAAGCCTAGGTCATTATCTGAGGAAGCAACTTTTGTGAAGAAGGGCCAGACATCTTTGTGAATTGTCAACTACTTATCAATAAAATTGGCAAGTCAGTCCCACTGAAATGCAAGCTACTATGGGAGGAGACAGGAAATAACATGTACTAGATAAGCCAAACTACCGTCTCTACCTTGACCACTAACCCCTTTTGGACTTTAATGGAAACAACCTAGGACCCTCACTCCAAGAGCCTTGGAATAGCAATGCCTCTATCCCAGTTTCCTCAACCAGCACCCTGGGAAGCATCTTCTGCAAAGATGAAGCCTGGGAATTCCTCCTGCAAGGAGGGGCTAAAGCCTTAGCTACTTAAGAGCTAGAAAAGAAAGTTTTTGTCATTGTTTGTATTATTGTCAAAAGCATTGCCATCAGAAAATGACTTTTTTAAGCGAAAATGTCTTTAAAGAAAAGGTATCAACATCTGCATCATCCTACAAGATAAAATCAGCATTGGAACTTACATCTATCTCATCAGTACTCTCTCCTCATGAGAACTCTCTGAAAATAGAAGATGCTGTTAAGAATTCCTCTTCAAACCTCCATTACAAGAGGGCCTTTAGGCCAGTTCTATTTTCATTTTCTAATTGTCTGCATTATTTTGGACATTCTCAGCATTATAGGTATCTTCTCTTCTCTCTATTCACTCCTTTCAATTTCTTTTTATGTGTTTCCCAATTAAATTGTAAGCTTCTTGGGGGAAAGAATTGTCTTTCTTATGCCTTCATATCACCAGCATTTAGCATGGTGTCTGGCATATAGTAGATCTTTGATAAAGTTTTATGGACAGACAATTGTCTTTACCCTTAGAATGTGAGCTTCTTCCTTCCTTCTTCTCTCCTTTCTTCCTTCTTTCTTTTCCTCCTTCCTTTCCTCCTTCCTTCCTTTCCTCCTTCCTTCCCCCTGTATTCTTCTCTCCCTTCCTCTTTCCCTCCCTCTCTTTCCCTCCCCCTCCCTCTACTTCCTTCCTTCCTTCCTTCCTTCCTTCCTTCCTTCCTTCCTTCCTTCCTTCCTTCCTTCCTTCCTTCCTTCCTTCCCTCCTTCCTTCCTTCCCTCCTTCCTTCCTTCCTTCCTTCCCTCCTTCCTTCCTTCCCTCCTTCCTTCCTTCCCTCCTTCTTTCTCTTGCTTCCTCAGTGATGTGACTAGTAAGGGAGACAATGCCACAGTAGGTTTTTATTCATTAGAAATAATAGGATGGCAAATCATTAGCTTCAAAGGTAGGATTTGAATCTAGGCATCTGACTCCAGCATACCTTCCTTTCAATATTCCAATAATATCTCCAAAATGTCTTCCAATTCTACTTACTGAGTTGTAAGAATCAAATGAGCTAAGTTATACAAAGGGATTTACAAACATTTGTTAGATTATTATGGTCCATGAACTAGTAAAAATATTTTGATAATTAACTTTTGATAGAATTAGTTTTTTTTTATCTTATGATTTTATTCCATCATTTTGAGAAGACATTCAGAGCCTTCACTAGACTGCCAAAGTGATCTATCTGTCCTCCATTCTCCCCAGAAAAAAAAAAGGTCAAGAACTGTTATGGGCCAAAACTCTGAAACCAGAATTCCTACAATGTGCTAAATCAGTGGACTTGATGAGACAATGGTTATCTAATTTAGCATGGTGATTAATAGTTCTCTAAGTTCAGTATGAGTGATTTAATCTTACAACAAATAATGGTTTCCTACTGATATAATGGTTGGTTTATACTCAGTGTTGAGCATATAATTGGGGACTAAGAGCTGGATTCATTCAGAGCCAGAGAAGACAGAGGACTAGAGGCAAGAGCTCAAGCTCTTGAAGCCAAGGAGAGAGATTCATTCTATCTTCCGTCAGGCTCCTGGTGGCTGGCATCCTGTATTTTCCCCCACTGAGACCAAGGCCAGTCTCAAAGACTCTCCAGAAAGTTCCCCAACCCCAAGCAGGGAGAAAACAAAAAATATGGACTTTAACATCTGGCTATTCTCATGGTGATTACTCTACTGAATGGTAGCCTGCCCAGAGACCTCCTGAAAACCCAACAAGAACATTATAAAGAACTCCTGTACTAGATGATGAACTTTAAAATCCTTTCTAGCCCTTAATCTATTTAGCAATTAACATAGGAGTTCAGAGAATGAAGGCGAATTCTTAAAAAGCTTAGAACATTTGAGAACCATAGTTAACAACCACAAGCAAGTATGATGGGAAATATGGTCTGTGCTTTAGCATAGGTTATCATCTTTTCACTTTGCCCATGGGACCATGGGACTTGTACCATTAACTTGTCAATGTCAAAGAGGACACTTATTCTACTAGCTGGGCATTGGATCCCACTCACCTGTACCTGACTCTGCATAGGAACGCTATATTTTATCTTAAAAATTTATTATTTACAGAACATTTCTTTCACTGCTGGAGATTAGGGAAGCAGGCTGCTGAAGATTTTAGTCAACTTTCAGATATCAGAATCCCTGATTTGTTTCTCTCTGACAGTTGTTTTTGGGTCAAGGAAACCTGGGCTTCTTTTTATCAAAAGGAGATTATATCAGAAAAGCAAAGATGTTGTCACATCACTGGGAGGAAAAGAACCCTGCTGTTGAAGATTTTGCAGACAGCCTGTTTTCTTTTTTGTTTTAATTGCTATTTAAGCTTTAGCCTACATGTGGTTCTGTTTGGTAGGAGTCTCTCTAAGTAAAACACTGGGAGAGCAAGGTCTGCCTACCCCGCCCCCACCACTATCTCACTGTAAGTTGGCACACAGACTAAGTGACTTTTTCCTCATCCAGGTGTACTGCAATAAGTAGTTACTTGCCCCCAGAAAAAAGAATCTGAGTTCAGATACCATTTTGAACTAGTGATGGAACACTAGGTAGGTTCTGTTTTGATTTATTTGGCCATCACATAATTGTTGCAGTTCCAAACTTATAATTGTTGCCAGGTTCAATTGAGAAGAAATGAGAATGTGCTGAATACACAAAGTTGTATGTCTTAATAACTCACACTCAAGGCTGCTTTAAGATTTTGGGGATATCCTGTATCAATCAATCAATAACCAAAGATCAAAACCCCACATTGTGCCAAGTGCTGCAGATACAACAAGTAGCAAAAGTCAGTTCCTGACTTCAGGGAGATTGTAATTTAAAGGGAGAGGAAATATGCAAAAAAAATAGTTATGCCTTCCACACTGTGGAAGGTAGAGTGATAAAGGTAAGGAATGCTTAAGGTCACTCATCATTTGGTAAATCCACATAAAATTTTTTGATTTTCCCTTTGCACAGAAGTTTGAATTATTATGGTGTAAAACATATCAATATTATATAATACTATATACATTTAATATTTTTACTTGTACATACTTCATATATAATATATAATATATTTTATATATTATATTAATATATTTTTATATTTATATATTTCATATAAATATATGTTTTATGCATTTCTGGCTTTCTAAACTTTTTCTGTGTCATCTTCTGGCTTTCATGAGTTGTCTATGGTTTCCTCAAAACTCCCTCAAAAATCCCATTTAATTTGTTATACATGATACATCAACACTATAATGGGTAAAGTCACCAAGAGAAGAGATAAACTGTACAAAGCAAGCTATTTACAGGATACAGAAGAAATAATTAACAGAACTGGGCACTACAATTAAGAAGGGCTGGAGAAGGCTTTTAGTTGGAACTTAAAGGCAGTCAGGGAGGTCAGAAGTTCTTTGAAGACTTTAAAGAGCTATATGAATATTTATTATTTTCAAGTAATTTTTTTAAATTAAGAGAAAAAAGTAATCCAGGAATATGATGAAGAACAAACAAGCTTAATTCTCTCCTGGGCCTGTAGGTGAAGAGTATGGAGAAAGGGGATTGCCAAGAGTGGGGAAAAGAGTCTTTTAAGTTTGGAACATGAGAAGCTTAGGGTCAGCATTAAATAAGAAGAACTCTGAACTTGAAATCAAAACAGCTACTTTGGAGATTTGGCTGTACCACTCACTAGCCTTGTGACCTTGGGGAAAAGAGGTATCTTAACTATTCTGAACCTCATTTGAAAATAGCAATAATAATTCCCATCTAAGCCTCTTTCCTATAGCTATTGTGAGGATGAATTGGAAGGAATACAGGAGGAGGGATAAGCATTTATTAAGTATATGTTATACCTTCACTTATGGGTGCTCAGCTCAAAGGAATGCAAATTCTGATCCCTGAAACCTTCAGGATGTATTGGAAATATACTGGCTAATTTTCTTTTTTTAAGGACCATCCCTTAAACCCAAACCACTGTGGTTGTTGAGTGACCAACAATAGATTCCAGACCAATCCCCACTTGTGCATTATTTGGATTCTGATTGGTTGGCAGTGAATGTAAATAACAATTATTTCTGTTTTGGCCAGAAACCCTGAAAGTCTCCCCCTCTCAGGGTGATTTTTTTTCTTTTTGAGTAGGTAAAAAGTCATTTTCTGCCTCATTTCTTACATAGTCCTAACCATCGAACGGATATTATCTCAGTTATACTAAGACCTTTTAAAGACCTTAGCTTAAAAAGGTCAAAATCTCCCCCTGAATCCAGGGTCATCTCCAGTGGTCCTGATCTATATCTTGTCACTGGATCCAGCTCTGGAAGAGGAAGTGAGGCAGGTGATTCTGCAGGGCCCTTCGTCACTTACATCCAATTCACTTGCATGTCACAGCATCACCTGCCTGAGACCATGGTCTTCGGAGAATGAAGGAGAAACAGCTTTGTGTCAGGTGCTGTGCTAAATACTTTACAATACTTTTATCTCATCTGATCCTTACAACAACTAGAGGCAGCTAGGTGGTACAGTGGATAGAACACCAGGCCTGAAGTCAGGAGGATCTGAGTTCAAATTTGGCCTCATTCACAATACTTCCTAGCTGTGTGATCTTGGGCAAGTCACTTAACCCCAATTGCCTCAGCAAAAAAATAAGAACAAAACAAAACTATGGGAGATAGGTGCTATTATTTTATAATTTTGATAACGAGATAGTTAGATACTTAGATAACTGAGATACTTAGCTAATAAGTGTCTGAGTGTGGATTCAAACTCAATTTTCTTAACTTCTAGTCCTAGCCTTTGGCAACTCTACCACCTGGCTGCCTCAGTACATCACAAATAGATGTAAAACAGGTGAAAGCACTCCAGTTTTCTCAAATGCAAGGGATTGTTATTATTTTAATCTTCAAGGGTATAAAACCATAGAACTTTAGAGCTGAAGGGAGCTTAGATATCCTTTTATCTTGAGGTCGGGAGCCAGCAGTTCACCAGCTGCAGGAGACTTTAAATACAGGCTTGGTGCCAGCCATTCTTTTAGCCAAGGTAAACAATTGAGTCTGGATTCTTGTGTTGACTCATCTCATTAACTCCCTGACAGGTTCCATACTATGAAATCTCTCTGACTAGGGGTCTGATGCTCTTTCCCATTTCCTTCTCTCCCCTCTCTCTCCACTCACCCCTCAACACTGAACCGAGTACCCCCTTACATTCCCCACTCCATCCAGCTAATAGTTGTTGACTTCCATCAGAAAGGCCTCTATCCTCCCAACAATTGCTGCTGTCATTCTTCTCTCCTTTCTACCCTTTCCTTCCTTCTGTCTCAGACTTTATCCCATCATGTGGGGTTTATTCGTGCCTTCCAAGCTGAAGATTAATTAATCTGAAACTATTGTAGTCACATGCTAATAGGAGGAAGATATAAAAGTTCTCATGTTCCTTTCTTTAACAATTCAATTGCACAAATATTTTGTTTAAATGCTTATTTTGTGCATTCAAAGGATACTGCGAGAAAAATGAGAGTCTCTGCCCTTGTACCTTTTAGGTTTCTAAATCACATACGTAGCATTTCCTAAATAAGGGTATCTGGAGGCTGTAATTAAATATTAGTGGGTCTTTCTATTGAATAAATTTTTGTTACCACAAGATACATATATAATGTACACACATATCACATATATATTCACATATATAATATATATGAATATGTATATACATTTACAATAATGTAATTACTTTGACTATCTCCTATATAATCAGTGGCTAGTTTTTCTAGCAAGCATTTTTGGTCCCTACATCAATAAATATTCATTGAAAAACCTATTGTATGCTATGCACTAAGCTAAGTACTAGGAATATAAAAGATTACAAGACTCCTGCTCTAAAGGACCTCACAATCTAATAGAGGAAAGAATATTCCATCAGCTTTGTACAAATGAACTACATAAAGTAGGAATCAAATATAACAAACATAAAGAAACCACTAGAATTAAGAGAATTGGGAAAAGCTTCCTGTAGAAGGTAGGGTTTTGGGAGGTTAGGATTGTTACTAACCCAGGATCACACAGCTAATAAATATCTAAGGCTGAATTTGAACTCAGGTCCTCCTGAGTGCAGGATTACTGCTCTATCCTCTGTACCACGGAGTTGCCCCAGAAGGTAAGATTTTGAGTGATGGTTAATATCCTCTCTAGTCTCTTCCATGATGAAATGGTGCAAGAGATGGTAGATTCATATTGAACAGGTGATTTTTTCCCTTTGCATCTTGGAAGTTTCAAGGGAATGGAAGACTTAAGACAGAACTCTCAGCTAAATGGATTTTTTCTTGTCCTGAAGAGTTAGAACTGGGAAATGAGTAGAATGTTACCTACTGTGATACCTGTTCTATAGCTTTTGAATTGTAATATTTTTATTTTTATTTTTTTGCTGTACAAAAAGAATCTGACTTTGAAATAGTGTACAATTAACCTGTGAAGGAAATCAGAAATGCGGGCAGACAAAAATAGAGGGATTGTAGTGGTTCATAGTCATCTCCCTGAGTTCTTTCGCTGGGTGTGGCTGGTTCAGTTCATTACTGCTCTATTGGAACTGATTTGGTTCATCTCATTGTTGGAGAGGGCCTGGTCCATCAGAATACATCCTCATACAGTATTGTTGTTGAAGTATATAATGATCTTCCAGTCTTGCTCATTTCACTCAGCATCAGTTCATGTAAGTCTCTCCAGATCTTTCTGAAATCATCCTGCTGGAGTATTTTTATTTTTTGAAAAATATTTCTAACTCACATCACATTGGGAGAGAAAAATCAGAGCAAAAGGGAAAATCATGGGAAAGAGCTGTTATTGTGTACAGTGTATTCTTGGTTCTGCTTGTTTTTCTCATCATCAATTCTTGTAAATCTTGCCTTTCTAAAATCAGCTTGTTCATCATTTTTTATAGAACAATAATATTCCCTTATCTTTATATACCACAACTTATTCAGCTATTCCCTAATTGATGGTCATCTATTCATTTTCTGATTCTTTGTTATCACAAAAAAGAGCTACTACAAACATTTTTTGCACATGGGGGTCCTTTTCCTTGGGATACAGACCCAGTAGTAGCATAGCTGGGTCAAAGAGTATGCACAGTTTGATAGCTCTTTGGATATAGCTCCAGATTGCTCTCTAGAATGGTTGGATCATTTTTGCAGAATTGTAATATATTTTAATCGATCTTTGTTAAACTGCTTATTTAACAATGACTACTGAAGCAATAAGAATGCCCAAAACATGGAAAAGTCCAATAGGCAGTGTGGAGCCATGTGTAGTAAATCAAGATTGACATCTCTCTCAAGACAAAGGAATATAGGATGTGACTAAAATGGGTGGATGTTTGAAAACCAGTCATTCTTGCTAATCATGATTTCTAACAAGTATATATACATACAAACATATATGTACATATGTATAAAACATGTGCATATGCATATGTATGTACACATCTGTTTATAGGAAATTCTTTTAATCATAAGTTACATAGAAGATGCCAATCTCTATTGGTTTGGGGAATTCCCTCATTTGTAAATTTCCTATGCTAATGAAATCATAGGGGTCCAGGCAACTAACTCTATGCCTCTTCACACATAAAATATGATTTTCAAAATTTCATGTTTTAATGTAAAAAGTATTTGCATCCTTTATAAATAAACCGACCTCAGAAATAATCTTATCTCTGCCCTCCTTTTTTCACCTCTTTTTTTTATGCTTGGATAAAAGGTGTGAAGGAAATTTGTCAAGATCACATATCTATGTAGCAGCAGAGTTGAGACTAGAAGTTAAGTCTGTTGGCCACAGTATTCTTCCCAATATCCTACTGCTATTCAGAAAGATTTTTGTCCTATAAAGTAAAAGGTGTTTCAGAAAGAGAATAACTATTTTAACATACCCACAACTAATCCTTAACCTTTCCTACAGCTTCCTTGAACATTTCATCTCTTTCTGCAAAATAGCTCTCTCAGTTCCTCACAACTAACACTCCCACCTTCATGTATTTGCATTGTCCATCTTCTATGTTTGGAATTCACTATCTTAATCTTTTCCTTTAAGATACGATTCAAGGGTCTTCCTCTCCATCCACATCCTCCCACTACTAGAGTCACCAACTGTTTTATGTTTACCTAATTTGTATTTATTTATGTTTATTCCCTTTGTACTTTACATACAAGCATTTGTCTTCACCATCAAATTATTAACCTTGGAAAAGATTGTTTTATTCCTTATATGTTATTCTCAGTACTACTTTCTGATACAGTAAGTTCTTCATGAGTAGCAATTGATGTACCCATTGATTGATTGATCAGTGCTTCTGGTGTGTTCTCAATTACTCTTTCTCCTTTATGTGGAGAATAGGTGCTTTAAGTCATTGTGGAGAGATGTACATTTATCTAAGTTTGGATATGAGGTTTTAAAATATT
The DNA here is from genome assembly GCF_048593235.1 of Sminthopsis crassicaudata. Lineage (NCBI taxonomy): Eukaryota > Metazoa > Chordata > Mammalia > Dasyuromorphia > Dasyuridae > Sminthopsis > Sminthopsis crassicaudata. Next base: position 41,602,146 of record NC_133620.1, read on the forward strand.
AGATGCACCATCAAGAAGACCAAAGTGCTCTGTTCAAAATGTAACATGTTGAAAGACTTTCATAACTAAATTATGCACTTAAAATGTCTTTTTTGACTTGTCTGTTGGACAAAGAGTTATAACTGATGAATGGTTAGCTAGAGAATTTTTTTTAATGGGGATTGCATTTTCCCAGTAGATTTTAGCAATTAAGCAATATGAGCCCGCCTTGCCAGAGGCTTAAGTGTAGATTTTGCAAAGACCCAAAGGTGTTGATGGGAAAACGATCAATCATACTGAGGCATTCATGCTCCCACCAAGCTGTCAGGAAATTCAGCATACATGTCATTCTCCAATCAGGAAGGGCACTAGAAGGAGGGTGGTGGTGGTGGTGGTGGGATATGGAATTGGGGGAGGTATCCACTGGATATGCAATGTGTAGGGGAAGGTGGTGGAGAAAGGGAGGGAAATAACCCAAGTCCGCCTGCCATATGTGCAGTTGAGTTCGTCTGATTAGTTCCTCCCAAACATCAAAGCCAACTCAAATGAAAGACATAGGATAACCTCCCCCATCATGCCCTGTGTGTTCCAGAAGAGTGACTTAACTGGAACCAAATCAAACATCTCTTTGATTTCCCTGACTTGGTTTTCTTCTTTGAGATTTTATTCCCTTGGTTGTCTCTTAGCTTTGCCTCATCCACCACATAGCACTTCAGAGAATATTTTCCACAATTCCTGCAAGATTCAAAAACTCTAACTTGCAGGCATGGCAGGCTCCCCATTTGTTGACATTATTTTTGTTTATTTCTTCTTCCCTCTCTGGAATGCCCAGCTGGGCCCAGGACTGAATTCTTCTCTCTGATCTGCACCATGGATCTCAGCACATGCATTCCACCAACCGAGCTTCCGCAGATATTAATGGGATCTCTGCCCAGGAAATGAATGCCGAAAATGCAGCAGAGGTCTGCAATGCTGACTGGAGGGAAGTTTGCCCTTTGTCTGGAGAGAACAGCAAATTACAGGGGATCCTTTTAGCTCCATCTGTAGCACTTGGCAAAACAACACATGGGAGGGTTGGAGAACCTGATATCTTGGTAACTGAGTGCTCTATAAAAGCAAGAAGGAACACTCGAGGCCATCACTATGTAAAGAGACAAGCGGCCAAAGAATTGTTTCAATGTGGTGGAGTCATTTGTCAGTGTAATATTTTGACAATTTTGCCTCTCTTTCTCTTTTCATTCACTGACCTAGTTTTAATTATGTGATGTGAAAAATGTATTTGGACTTTGCTGCCATAAATTAAGTTGCCTTTTTGGTAACATCTTCCTAATGTTTGTGGGTAGGAGACATGGGCTGGTCTTTGATCATAAGCTGCAAAAATGTCAAAGGAAAACAAAAAAAAATGGTCTCAATTAAAGCTTGTCATATACAGGGTCTGGGTTAGAAAGTTTTATTTTACCTTCCTTCATGACCTACACAGTTATCAGCGTGTTTCACATTTGTATTTGATATTCTCAGCATCTAGCATCGTGCCAGGATCTGAAGTTGGCACTTAATAAATACTGGCTGAATTAAAGAATATTTGGCCCTTTTTGAAAATAGGATTGAAATTTAAAAACAACAACAACAACAACAACAACAAAAAACTGCTTTCGGTCTTCATTTCTCCTCTACTTCTCTCCTCCTACCTCTCACAATTCTAACTATGACCTTAAGAATTAATGCCCTTTCTTTTTTCTCCAATTCTGAAGAAGGATAGAGTCTCCGACTCTTTGGATTTATGAGATCCTGGGTTCAAATCCCATCTTTGGTGCTCATTACCTTTATCTTCTTGGGTAAGTAACAAAGTATCTGATCTTCTATATCATCTTCTTTGTTTATAAAATTCAAGGGAAACTATATGGCTCTGACTGGATCTATGATCCTATAATCACAGGATTGAAAGTTAGTGATGGTTTGATTTAGGGGAGCTTGGGCTTTCTTTTGTTTTCTATTAAAAAAATACTAGACAATGACATCTTTATATTTTTTTCCCAAATGGTTGATTAGCAGCTTTTGTTCTTCACACTTTTGAACTGGAGTAGAATATTTTTCTTCTTTCCCTTCCTCCTTCATGTCATAGTTTCCAGATAAACATTTATATATATATATGTATATATATATTTACATACATATATATGCATATATATGTTATGCACACATGTGGTAGTATATATATGATATATGTATATACAAACATACCTGTGTATGTGTAATAAAATGTAAATACATGCTTACATATCATATATATCTCCATTGAAACATATGTGTATATATGTCCTTATGTGTACATATATCCATATGTACACATACACATGTGTGAACATGCACAAAATATATTTATATTATGATTTTGGGACATAAGTTTTAGTAAAGCCAAACCAACCTGACTTATGTCCTGTGTCCAAGATTGAATGCCAAAAACATAGAAATTATAGTTAAAGACCAGCTCTCAGTTCTCTGATCAATTTGATTCATTTCTACAAACATTCTTCAAGCATCTCTTGTATGTCAGAATGTACTAAAGATAAACAATTGAAAGACAAAAAAAAATTAGTTCCTGCTTTTTAATGATCGACATTCTAGTGATCAAGAATGAAGTAGAAGCAGCTGCCTTTAGATCTCATATCTAGCCCTTGGAAAGCTTTGAGGAGCCATTTCCTTCCAGTGGTGGTGGGAGAGCAGAGGTAGTTCCATAGCTTGGAAGGTAGTCTCACTCTAAATGGCAAGACTTTTGGATATGAAGACAGGGCTTAGGTTCAAATCTTGCCTTTGCCACTTGTTCCCTATATGCCTTTTGAAAGTCATATACCATCCCTGAACTTCAGTTCTTCATCTGGACAGTGAAAGGGTCAGACTAAATGATTTCCAGTGTCCTTCTAAAATCTAGATCTAGGACTCTGCCTGGTAGATAAGTGGTTCTGGCTAATTGGTAGGAATTGGATAGAATCCTATTTGCCCTTTTTTTCTGAGACAGGAGATCCAGCTACCAATAGTAAATTTTCCTAGATATAGGAAATGACAAATAAATTCATTTTGTCAAAAATAGATAAGAAGCAAAAATAAATAAAATAAAAGATCCTTTACAGGGTATCCCAGATTGAAACCCCTGACTTCTGTATACTTGATAGAAACTTAAAAAAAATAAAACAAAACAAAATAACAGAACAAAAAAAAACAAACAAACAAATTAAAAAAAACACACAAGAGAGTTGGGTTAAGGGTTTTTTGTTTTAAAAGAAAACCTACAAACAGGACTCTTAATGAAACCTGTTAGAGATATTTCTGTCTTATCAGGAAACCTGAATTGTCTCCACAGTTTCAGAGCCATGAAGTGGGTTTCTGAAATGTCTTCAGGGCTTTAGGGTAAACAGAGTGCCCAAAGTTTCCAAAGTAGGAAAATGATGGGTAAGGTACTGTTTGGAAAAAAATTGTTATTCTAATAGACCCTTCCTGTATATGGATCTTATTATGCCCCATTGATTACACTAATGTAGTATTGTCTCAGCAGAAAGAACTCTCCCTCTCCCAACACATCAGTTTAAATAGCTACAAAAACTTATTTGTTTGTCTTCTCCAACAATGTTTATCATTCTCTCTTTAATCCTATGGTTATTCCTTTTTTTCTCCAACTTCAATAGTGGAACTGTTTTTTCACCAATTAACCTTTATCTTCCCAAGACTGATAACCTTATTTGCCATGTTTTAGGCAGTCCAGTTATAATGGAACTCTGATTGTAAACTCCTGATAATTGGTTTGTTCAGCAATTGGAGCTATGGGGGAAGGTTACCTTGGAGTAGAGGCAAGCCTTCTGGCTATTCTCAAAGGCACCGGGGGGAAGGCAGACTCTGTGTTCTGCTTTCCAGCACAGTGTGTTAGTACAACTGTCCCAGGCAATAGACGAGATGACTTGAGACTCCCCAGGTTGGTTGGACTATAGATTGGACTATAGTTGGAAAGAAATAGATTTACAGTGTCTGGATGCAAAGCTAATCAGCTCAGTATGAGGACTTCAGCTGGTTAAGCCCTTTACAACTTTGACTTCTTTCATCTCTTCTGAGGATATAGGGTGTCATTAATGTTACCAGCTGCATTGTTTTCTCTGAATACCAACAGTAAAGGGGGGGGAGAGCAAAAGAAAAAAGAGGAAAAAATCCCACCCTCCTACCCCCCACCAATTCTTTTCTTTTCCACTTAGATGGCTGTTGTACTGCCAAAGCAAATGCGAAACAGGCACTCTCAATAACAGCAATTTCCCCAATGCCCTGTTAATTTTCAGTAAACCAAAATAAAATGTGTTATTATTTATTAAGAATTCTGCAGTACATACGGATTGCAGATGATAAGTATTTCAGCAAAGCACCACATTGAGTATACTTTGAGTTGGCTTGCAAGCTGTAACCTTAGAGTAATGGATATAGCCCAGGGTCAGAATTGTCACTTTTATTGGGTTAATTCAATGTTCATGCTTTACAGACTGTAATATAGGACGAGAGAAAAGTTGTTTTTTTCCCTCTCTGTTCCCAGCATCAGCTGCATTAGCCATATAATTTTACGTAAAAGGGTAGCATCTCATTTATCATTATTTATTAATGATTACACTCCCTGAACAACTCTGTGGTTCGGAAACCCCCCAGAGGTTCCTATAGCACAGTCTTTTGTATAGAGGAGAGAATACAGATTTGGAAGCCTGGGTCTGAGCAGGCAAATGCATTTGTGTTAACTTGAGGAGTATAAAGTGGCAAAATATTCTTTCCACGGCAGTTGTGAGCCTCTCATCATGATTCCTTGAGCTAGGTAGAATGTGAACATTTGCAGGATTGCAGAATTAAGGCTATATTTTGGTGTTCCTAAAGGGCTATGATACTTATGTCGTTTTTATAGAGACATTGACCTGAATGGGAAGATGTCAGCTAATGGAAGCTGCCCCGCACAACTGGGGATGGGGGTGAGGAGTGGTTGTGGCTAGTTCTCAGCTGCTACTCTTAGATCTTAAAGTAGCTCTAGAACCAAAAATTCAAATGACAAGGTCATACAAATAGTGCATGTCTGAGGTATTATTAGAAAGCAGATCTTCGCACGAGATCCAGTGTTCTAGAGTCTGACTAGAGATTCTAGAACTAGGGTATTTACAATATGCTTGGAATACACATACACAAATGCATAGATATGCTCACATATGTACATACATACACATTTCCATGATATATATATATATACACACATACACATATACATATATATATACACACACATACACACACACGTATATATATATATATATATATATATATATATATGTACACATATACACACACATACACACAATTCACACATATATAAATAAAATCCAAGACAGAATGAAATATGTCCTAAGAAAGAAATGATCAAAATGATATGAGTATTCGTAGGAGAGAGATGAGATCTAGTTGAAAGTTTTGGAACAGGGCAGTCTTAGTTTAAAATTTGTGCTTTAGGAAAATTAATCTGGCAGTAGAGGATAGGATGGGCAAAAGGCATTGGTCTTTGCTCCCCTGTGTCACTCTTCCTGCAGTTCTCATTACTTCCCTGTAGAGGGTACTACTGGACCTTTCTCAGGATAGAGAAAATGGAGAGAAGGGGACACTTTTTTGCTGTGGATTCAGATGGAGTATTCCAGAGTTTCAATGTTGTGACCTTACAAGCAAATTCAGATGACCCAAGAGTCTTTACTCTAAAATCTCCCAGAGTGGCTTAACATAAATATCCACCAAATAGTCAGTAGCACACCTTACTCTAATAATCTCTAGACTCTTTTGTTAATACCAGGTTGAGATACGTTGATTAACACAGTTTAATGTGCCCTTTGTTCCAGGGACACGGTTAATGTCTTTCTCATACATGTTAATGTTTCCCATGGGTCTTGATGGTTGACAAAATACCTCAATTTCTTTGCAATTGTCTCTTGAGATCTATGAGTCTTTGGAGGCAACTGGACATACTTATTCAAATTAACTGGGACAGTGTAACAGTCAACTTTCGCCAACATCACTGTGTAGAGAAAGAATAAAAGATGTAAGAAACAAATAAACAAAAAAAAAACCAAACCTTGTTTTCTTTCTTTTTAATTGATTCCCATGTAATAAATCCAATAAGCAGTATATTTTAATCACTTTTGCTAGATTCTGAGCATACAAATCAAAATAATCCTACCTCTTAAAAAGCTTATATTTCTACTGATAAGTATAGAAAAAATGACAATTGATTTTAAAAATTCAACAATATTAAATATCTAGTGTCTAAAACCTAGGTAAGACACTAAAGAAATACAAAATTGAGATACAATTGCCCTTGGGAAGTTTGCTATGTAAAGTTTGCAGTTGAAAAAGAGGCTATACTGTATGGGAAGATGATGTAATAAAGAATATGGAATTTGTTATGGAATTTGTTATGTCATTTCAGTAATGTTCAACCCTTCATGATTCATTTTGGGGTTTTCTTGTCAAAGAGTGATTTGTCATTTTCTTCTCCAACTAATTTTACTACTGATGAGGAAACTGAGGCAGACAAGGTTAAGTGACTTGCCTAGGTTCACACAGTTAGTATCTGAAATGACACACTAGGAAGTTTCTGAGGCTGAATTTGAATTCAGGTTTTCTGATTCCAGGCTCACTTCTCTATATATTGTGCCATTAGGGAATTAGAGAGGGATGACATTGGGTACTATATGTATGAAATTTGGGGAGGAAAGGCTATTACTCATCAGTCTATCATCAAACAAGCATTTATTCAGCTCCTACTATCTGTTGAGTTCTGTGGCAGATGTAGAGATAGACAAAAATGAACTAATTCTTGCTTTCAATGAGAGAGGAAGGTTTCAGTAAGAAAATAGCATGTGAATTAAGTCTAAAAGACGTGTCATGATCAAAAAGGGAAAGGATGATCCTGCTATGGCCCTCAACATGAGCTAAGACTGAAGGGTAGCAGACTCATGATTTATTTTATAGACTTTTGTTAATTGACTCTCATAACTGATAACAATTTTTCTTAATTCTTATTCTTCTGTGTGCAAAGTGAAGGAGTTGAGCTAGTTTATCAGACAGTATGGCATATTAGAGTGCTGGTCTTCAAATCAGGAAGCCCTAAGCTCAAATCTATTCAACTATTTACTGGTTCTTTGATTCTAGAGAAATAATTTAACTTCTTTGTGCCTCAGTTTCCTTCTCTGTAAGCTGAAAGCATTGGACTCACTGACTTCTCTTCCAGCTCCGAATCTATGAATTTATAAACCTCTCAGATCCTTTTTCTGATCTAAATCTTATTATCCTCTGATGCCCTTTTCCTTGGTTATGAATGAACATTTGCAGGTTGCCTTTAAAAAGGAAAAAAAAAAAAGAATGATCTCTCTCTTTCACTGGGATTCGATGAAAGAGAATATGATACCCTGATGAATATTTGAAAAACCTAAGACTCCAATATGTGATTATATGCCAGCTTACAGATGCCTGACATGGAACACTTCAAGGAAAAGGCATTCTCTAACATGACTGTGGAAATCTTTCATGGTGTTATAAGCCATACCTGGTTCCTCCAGGTGACTGACAGGTCATGAGCCTGCAATTGGCAACTACAGGCATATATGTAAGTTGCTAAGGTGACAAGGGGACACCTTTCTGTTACACATAGCCTCTGGTGTTGGACTGCTCTGTCTCTCATCACCTGACTGGCCTCCTTAGCATTTTGAAGAATAATGCTGTCATGTGGTTCCCCCAACTCAACACTGGACTCGGTTTCCTTCTTGAAATGAAACAATGACCCTTGGACTTATGTTTTTAGTGAGACTGTTTAGCTAGGCTGCCTCAGAAGCCAGTAGAATCTCTTCCCTACAAGCAAAAATCTTACCCATAGAGAGATTCCTAAGCAACTTTCCTGGAGTTTTTGCTTTTATTGAATAAGACTTCACTACAAATAATGAAATTTCATTGAATTAACATTAGAAGGGAGGAAGAAGAGGAAGAAAGGGAACTTAAAGGTTGGGAATACCTTGCTTCAAGCAAACCTGATCAGATGAACCTCCTTTATTGCTACTAATGGGATATAGTTTTTCCAGTTTTAAATTTCTAGGAAATATATTGTTAATTACAGAAAATTACTTTGGTGTTGAGTTTCCACCATCTTAATTTGAATTCATCTGTACCTCCAACTCATATACACATGATCTATGTTGTGACTTTTCATTACTACGTGGCAAGATAGAATTTATCACAATTACCAATCAACTTAATACTCATGGAACCCCATAGAATCTGGGGGTTCAACAGCAAGAGTAAAAAAAAAAGACTTTACTATTTTGTGCTTGTCATCAAAGTCAACCAAAGCCACATTTCCCTTGGGATACCATATGGCTAGAATTCTTGAGACACCGACGTTTTATTTTTCATATGCTTTAGGAGAGCATACATTATGGAAGGCACAGCAGCAGAACAGAAAGATGACTGAGTCTGGGGTAAGAGAACACAGATTCACATCTAAAGATATAGCACAGTCATGAAGTCATGAAGTCCTGAGTTGGTGCCCTAGCTCAGAAACTTTATAGCTGTGACATCTTGGTCAAGTCACTTAAAGTCTTTCAGCCTCAGCTGCTTCATCTGTAAAATGAGGAGGTTGGCTTTGATGACTTCTAAGATTTCTTCCAAATTCAAGCCTATGACTCTCTCTTTTCATACTTCTGTATATGGTATTCAGTCACTTTCAGAAATGAACTGTGTCATTTTATTCAAGTCAACAAGCTTTTTGCTAGTAATGATTTCCTGTCATTTCTTCCCACTATCTGAATGATGGACTACTCCATTGGCAGCATAAAGGAATATCTAAGCTAGGAAAAATTAGATTAGTTGGCCATTCTATGCATGTGCAGACTTCTATGACAGCTAACCTTATCTTTTGTTTGGATTTTTATGTTGAAAATTCAGACTAATGGTTTTTGCCGTTATATCCATGTCCTTACTTTTTCTTTAATTCTGGGTACTTAGACTTTTGCCTCCTAGCTCTGAACTTTAGCATTCCTTTCTATGATCAGCAGTTACCTACTTTCAATAAATTACAATGCCCTTTTCTCAATCTCTAGTCTCCTTAACCCATCTGGCATTGCTGACAAATAATTATTTCTCCTTTTAGATCAATAGACTATTTTGATCCTCTTTTCTTTTACTTTTTAAAACCCCCTTTCTTTTTTTCCTTTACTGGATCTTTTGCTCCATTTGACTCTTATCTATGAGTAGCTTCAAAACTAGTTGTTGGACTTCTGAAATATTTTTTCAATACACTATTTGAAAGTTCATTTAATCTCTCAGTTTTGGCTGAAGAATGACCTCTAAGTTTTCTCAAAAAATACATTTTTCAGTTGCTTCAAAACATTTGTGCTTGTTATTTTTTTCTTCATAACTTCCTTATTTTTGTCAAAGGTGCTACCACTCTCTTAATTGTCAAGGATCTAAACTTTGGAGTCATTTCTGATTACACAATCTTCCCCCCCCCCCCTTACATCTGATCAGGAGGCTTGTTTCCTTATCTTTTTGTTATTCATTCCTTTTTCTCTATTTTCATTGTAACCTATCTGGTTCAAGTCTATATCCTTTCAGATTTAGTTCATTGTTTTAATCTTTTAATCACATCTTTTTTTTAATGGATTTACATTTTAATTTATCTCTCTCATTTATTTAATAAAACATAATTATCTACTCTGATGAGTCTGAGATCTTATAGAATACTGGGGCTAAAGTTAAGTGGACTTGAATTAAATAAAGAGAAATAGTTATATAATTCTAGGAAGTGACAACTTTCCTCTAACAATTTTCTCATCTATAAAATCTGGATAATAATAGTATCTATTTCTCATGGTTGTTGTGATGATAAAAAGATAATATTTACAAATAAAGTACGTTAAATTTAATACTTAAAGTACTAAATGTGTTTGCTATTATTTCTTCCCTCTCTCCCTCTTTCCTCCCTTCCTTCCTTCCTCCCTCTCTTCCTTCCTTCCTCCCTCACTCTCTTCCTCCCTCTCTTCCTTCCTTCCTCCCTCTCTTCCTTCCTCCCTCCCTCCCTCCCTCCCTCCCTTCCTCTCTTCCTTCCTTCCTTCCTTCCTTCCTTCCTTCCTTCCTTCCTTCCTTCCTTCCTTCCTTCCTTCCTTCCTTCCTTCCTTCCTTCCTTCCTTCCTTCCTTCCTTCCTTCCTTCCTTCTTTCCTTTTCCTTATTCCTCGTGGATATTCTCTCCAAATGGAGGAAAATGATTAGATTCTAACCTTCTTATCTTGTGGGACTCCTGTCCATATCTACTAACAAACCCTTGACAAGGAGGTCCATCCAACATGGTGGTGATCTTCTTCTAGTTTTCTTTTCATTGTGTGATCATTAGTGCAACACAACTAGTTCATTAGTTACCCAGGCTCATTTGTATGCTTAGCACCCTGTTTTTACAGTCATACAGGTTTCTGAAAACATATTCATGTTGCTATTCCTATTTGTATTTGAGATGATGATGTTGATGATAGTTTAAAATGTATACATTATTTCAAGATTGTCAAAACATTTTACATATATTATCTTATTTGATCCTAACTACAATTCTGGGAGTTAGTTACTATTATTATTATTATTATTAACATTTTACAGATGAGGAATTGTTTTGAAAGAGTGATTTACATAGCATAGTAGATAGCCAGTAAGTATCTGAGGCAAACTTGAGCTTCTCTGTCCAATGTGCTGTATACCAGGCTACCTCCCCTGCCTAAATGTATAAAGCTGCTGAAAGGTCTTTGGGAACTTTCCAACTTTGTACTTGGTTAATTTGGTAATATTAAGAAACAATGGCTTATCCCTAGAATGGAAAATGTCATAATGATATAATGGCTGAATACTCAACAAAGTTGAGTGGGATTTCAGATCTTAGAATATATTTTTTTAAAATAGTACTTTCTGTTGTATCTAACAAAAAAATAGGAAGTAGACGGTAGATTAAGGATTGACATCTGGAGAAAGGACTAGAAATAATCTTTGGTGGAAGAGAGACCTGGTAACTTTTAAAAACACCTCCTAAAAATCCTAATGGTGGAATAGGACATCTGCAACCTGAGCCTAGAAGAAATGAGAGGCAGATGAGTTTGAAGAGTTAATATAATATAATGATTTTTTGCATACACACAAAAGCGTGATTAATTATGATAAAAATGCAGTTTGACTAATACTATTAGCTATTAATATTAGTAAAATAAAATCTTACTAATTCAGACTTCAATAATTCATAGGTTATAATAATTCAAGTTGGCTATTGGACAGCAGCATACTTTTACATTTTCTATAAATATGAAACTTTTAAAAAAATCAATATTTCATACCTAATTGTGAGGGAGTAATGTCCACATCTGCTTAAAATATAGCATTAAACACACAGTAGTTACTTAATTCATATTTGTCCAGTGAATGAGCTTCAGAAATAATATTTCCATAAATTTCAATTCTTCTAGCTTTTATGAAGTACTACTTTGTACAAAGCTGTCTTACAGGTGTCATGCAGGGATGTAAGTATAAAAATAAAATAATTCTTGCTGTCAAGGAATTGCATTCAAATGGTGCCTATCTTCAAAAAACTTTTATAGGGAATGAGCAATGGATAGCAGATTTAACATGTATATAGATTGTAGTGAATATAATATAGAGGAGAAAAATCCATTCTAGGGAAAAAAGGAGAGGACACAATTTATTGGGATGATGATATACTAGAGTTTAATGAAATATCCTAATATTTCTTTATTTCCTTTTCCTTTTTGTTTCTATAAATGGTTTTACTTAATCAACTTTATAGTAACCCAATCCCACAGGCTATCTTCTTCTCTCATCATCCGAGTCCTTGTCCTCTCCACACATTAATTATTTCTCAATCCTTTCCCTACTTTTAAAGTTTTATTTAACTTATTACTTTTAAAATATGTATTTATCTAAATCTGATGGCTCTCTTTCTTCTTATTATTCCCCTTACTCATTTAAGTAGCTAGTTCACAAATTCTTTCTTTTCTCCTCCCCTCCAAATTATTTCTTTTATTAGCTTCTCCCCTCCCATCCTTTTCTCTAAGAAGGTTCATTTACCTTGTTCTCTGCATTAATTCTCTTTGTGTTCATCTTATTTTAAACTTTTATTCAAAATCATGTCAAAAGGAAGGATAAACTAGAATGTGAGCATTCTCCATCAACCTGTAACTGAGGAAAGAAGAGAGGTAGCAAATAAGATCCTTAAAGAAACAAAATTTTAAGTAAGTTTTGTCAGCAATTCTGTTGAAAATTAAGGTGCTTTGTGTGTTTCTGGTACTAGTCAGATGCAGCTCTTTTTTTCCTGGCCTACTAAAGTTGTGCCTGATCTGTACATTTCCTGTACATGACATCTTGGACAACCTCTCTGAAATGACCAATCTCATTAGTGAGGACGCTGATGTTATTGGTCAAGAAACTGAGTATAAAGCTGGGCCCTGATGGAATTTTGGCTTGAAGCTTCACAGGGCATTAGTGTCCAGTGGATGCTCCTTCCACTGACCTGGCACCTTCACAAAATCCATCCTCCAGTCATCTCTCAGCAGGGCATGACCTCTGTTTCTTCTGTCATTGAACTTCACTTTCTCCATTAGTTCTGAAAACAGACATTTTCTCAGTGGGTTTCAGCTGGAAACAGGTGTAGACTGCAGCATCCAAATCATCTACTCTGGTTCTCTTCTCTTTGCCAGACCTTTCTATGAGACAAATGAACAGGATTGTATTGTAGGTGGCAGATGCACAGCCCCAGATAGGCCAGAACCCCCTGGTTCAATCCTAGGGCTCTGCAAACATCAGAGAACTGAATTTCACAAATTGGAATAAAGTAATTTTTAAAGCCAATAACCCTCCCAGTCCCTCAGGTTCTCATTTATCTGGATAATTCAAGCTTAAAAACTAGCTTTGTCCAAAATTTACTCAGATTGGAGAAAAAAAAGGCATTCTGTTTTTGTTTAGGTTTTTTTTTGTTGTTGTTATTTTTGGCCTTCATTCTCCAGGCTCTTTGTCAGCACTGTGCACAATCACCAGACAGTTGCCAGCTCTCTACTTTGTACCACGTAGAGTTGGCATGAAAGTTGTGAAACTGAAATAATTAAGTAAAGTAATCGAATGCATTTTATATTGTGAACCATGTTGATTTCCCTTTGGCTCTGTTCAACTTGGCTGAGTAATACAGGATTGAATTTGAAGCAACAGACATTTATTAATTACCTACTATGTGCAGAACTTTGCTAAGCTTTGAACGAAGTATAAAGGTTATCATTTGCAATCTTATAAAAGGAATAGAGAATCACCTAAACTAGCTCTTTTCTTTTTCTTTCTTTCTTTCTTTCTTTCTTTCTTTCTTTCTTTCTTTCTTTCTTTCTTTCTTTCTTTCTTTCTTTCTTTCTTTCTTTCTTTCTTTCTTTCTTTCTTTCTTTCTTTCTTTCTTTCTTTCTTTCTTTCTTTCTTTCTTTCTTTCTTTCTTTCGTAAACAAAATTAACTTTTCCAATATGTAAATTAGAGTAGCAGGTAAGTTTCATACAAAGATAAAATATAATAAAAAGGATAAGTGAATTTAAAGCTTCAAAAGCAAAAAAAAAAGTAATTTGAAATCCAAGATGCAAAATTATTATTAAATGGAGAAATAAAGAAAATACAGAGCAAGAAACCAAGATAATGAAAGTATTTTAATCCATAATATAAGAAGATCATTTTAGGGAACTGGGAAATAGGAAATGGGAGAAAGATAGTTATATATGCTTAAGTATTTGAAGGTTATCATGTGGAAAGGGATTTAGATTTGCCTTTTTTTTTCTCCCAGAGGACAGAACAATGAACAATTGGTAGGTCTTGCAAAGAAGCCATTATAGGCTTGATTCCAGGAAAGCAAACAAACTCCCAAATTTTGGAATGGCCTCAAAGTCAAGTAGGCTGCCTTCAGGGCACTGGGCTCCCCTACATGAAGTGTAGCATACAACATCTAATAAACACTTATGAAATGATTATTGATTGATTTAAGAAAAGCTTGGATGACCACTTCTTGGAAATGTTATATGAATCTAGATTTAGAAATGGAAGGGAACTTACAGGAAATAAACTCTAACTCCTTCATTTTACATAAAGGGAAAATGAGTCCAAGTTTTAAAATAATCTTTCTGGAGTCACAGAAGTTATAAATTTTTGAGACAGGATATGATTGCAGCTCTTCGTGGCTTTAGGTCCTACCTGGTTGCCTCCCACCCCCGGAATGAGAGAACTCTTCCCCCCTTCTTAATCCCAGGAATATATTACATTACAATTCCTTTCAAATTCTGAAATTCTAAGATTTCTGGTCCCTTCCCTACCCCCCCCCAATCCTGTCAAGTTTTAGTTTCTGAATGTTAGTTGAACTTTAAAGGATGAATAGGAATTCAACAGGTGGAAGGGAAGTTAATGAAGGAGAAAGCTTTGTAGGCATTAGAAGTAATGACTGAAGAGCAAAGACATGGATGTGGAAAGCATGGGGTATGTTAATAATGGAAAGGGTAATAGACAATATAGCCCAAAGTCACATGGGCAATAAAGAATGGAACCAAAAATCAGAGCCCAGGTACTATGACTTGAAATGTAATTCTCCCTTCTCTATACCAAGCTGTTTCCATCAGGGAACTGAAAGGCAGTCCAGAGTCAGATGGAGAAATGCAAGTGTTTTCAGACTATATTTTCTGTGTAAACTAGTTCTTTTTGATCTTTCCATGTGGAAAAACTGGGTTCATGGTTCATGGAAAAAAAGGAGTAATATGAGATAGGCTTGGAAAGATGTGGAGGTAACGACTAGCAGACAAAAATGTTTAAACTATAGTTAATGGAAAATAGACAGTTTTTATATGTAATTGTTTGTGTGTGTTTTTGATACAATGAAGTGAACACGTTTATTATGCTTGCAAAGTTCATAACAATAATAGACAAATTATATGATCAAAATGGGGAAGAAGGAAAGGTTTAAATAATAAGGAATATAAACTTGGTAGAGCTGTGAAGGAAGTATTGGAGAAAGAGGGAATGTGGACAGGAATGCTTATCAAGTGGGTATTTGCAATAGTACATGGGAGGGCAATGGGTAGGGGAGATTGATAAGCCAATCTTTCATCAATTTCTATGTACCAAGTCCTGAATTAGGTCCTGGGATACAAAAACAACAATAAATCAGTTCCTTGAGATTACTCAAGGAATTTACACTTTCTTTCAGAAAAAGAGAATGTATATATAGACAAGTTTATATAAATAAATACAAAATTAACTCAAGTATTTTAGGGACAGAGGATAACAATTGTATAATAGCAATGGCTATTGGTAGGAATAGTAAAGAGTGAATGGATGAAAAATATACTCACTATGAATAGTGAGAGACAACAAAGAGAACATTAAGTTTTTGAATATGAAGACACAATTATAAATGACAGAAATAATTAAATCAGAAAAGAAGCTATATAGTATTTATTAAACACTTGTTCTGTAATTTCAGTTGTGTAAGATTCTTTGTGACCCCATTTTGAGTTTTCTTGGAAAAGATACTGGAGTGGTTTTGTCATTTTCTTCTCTAGATCATTTTACAGATGAGGAAATTGATAGGATTAAGTGACTTATCTAGGGTCACACATCTAGTAGTACCTGAGATTGGATTTTAACTCAAGTCAGAAAGACCTGATACCTGATGCCTACTTCTACACTTACTCCTGCTAACAATGATTTGAGAGCTGTAGATGCAAATAGAAACAAGCAACATAGTTCCTGTTAGTATTCCAATGATGGAAGACAACATAATCAAAGGAGCTAGAAAGGTGGTTTATACATAAGGGTTGTGTTATCCCAGGAAATATCCTGGAAGTGTGACCAGGTGTTCACTAGGGAACCAACAAGTCAGGGCATCAAGTCAGGGCTTTTAAGATTACACGTGGCTGTTCTTGAGTACGCTACCGGTTATTAAGCTATAGATCCAAGAGATCGTGGCCAGAGACCTTTGAAGGCCTCAGAGTTGGCGAGCCAGGTAGAGTTGACACTGCAAAGGCCAGTGGTCAAAGGTACTCTGCTGGGCCTAGGACAGACTAGTAATTGTAACTGCCAGGAGAGCATGTTCTAGATCTAAGGACAGTAAGATCAATAATTGTCTATCCAAATTCAAGATAGCTCCAGGAACAATGCCTCATTCTCAGTTATGGAGTGATAGTCTGAATAGGGTTCAGTGAAGAACATGACTTGAGACATTCAGGAAAAAGAAGGGAGAAGAACAATGTTTAGATAAAAAGACACAAACTCGATTCAGAAATTATTTAGTTATCCTATATCCAGATATACGGGAGAAGGAGTGGGATTGTTGATAAAGATTTAGGAATCATCTGAACAGATCCGAGACACACCAAGTTTAAAGATACCAATTCTGTACTGCCATTTTATAGGTGAGAAACTTGAGACCAGTAAAGTTCAATGATCTACCCAATTCACATAGGTATAAAGTAGTAGAAACAGGGTTCAAAGCTAGGTCTTCTGATACTAAATACCATCAATAATTAATCACTTAATAATCAGTAATCAAGGAATTATTTCTTGCAACTCTCCTTTGGTAAAGGGAAATTTTTTCATCTGTCACCAGACATTCCTTATGCCTATAAGTTTACAATTCTAAATAAAAAGTCTGCAATCCATAAAGGGAACTGATACCAATATATGATCATTTATAAAGCACCTATTATGAGCTAGGCACTGTTATTAAGTGCTTGACAAAAATATCTCATTTGATTCCCCACAATACCTCTGGAACTAGGTGCTATTATTATTCTCATAGAAAATGAGGCAGACAGAAGGTAAATTACTTTACCAGGGTCCCACTATTAGTAAGTATGTGAGGCTGGTTTTACATTCAAGTTATCCTGTCTCCAGACCCATTGCTCAATCTACTGTATCACCTACTTGTCTTGTGCTTTGTATTGGACTAAAGGCCATTTTTAACACATTAATGACCAAATAATATGCACATTTTAAAATGAAAAATATTATAACCAGTAAACAATATGGAGAAAAAAAGTGCTTCAAATGAATGATTAATAATAAGAGAAATGGAAATTAGAACAAACCTAAAGTTTATCTTCACATCCACCAAATTGACAAAGATGACAAAAGAAGGAAGTAATCAATGTTAAGAAAGTTAATTATATCATTGGCAGAACCATGAATTGATTCATCTTTGTTCTGAATAACAATTTGTAATAATTAATTAATAAACATGTATTAAACATTTACTATGTTTCAGGTATTATGCTAAATACTGGGGATACAAAAAGAGGGAAAAGGCAGATCCTGTTTTCAAAGAGCTTATATTCAAAAGGAAATTCTTAGAAAATCCTTAAATTGTTAGTATATTCTTTGCCTCTGAGATTTTTAACAGCAGACATATAATTTAAGAATAAAGATAGAAAGAAAGCCTTCATATATACTAAAATATTCTTAGCACTTTTTTGTGGTAACAAGTCTGGGGAAAGAATAAATGAGAACCGATAGATTGGGGAATAATTGAACGGAATGGCACCTGAATATAATTGATTTATAATCTGTAATAATACACTGGCCAAAATAAAAGCAATTCCAATAAATCTGGGAAGACCTTATGAACTGACAGAGAGTAGAATAAGCAGAACCAAGAGAACAATGTGCAAAATAGACACATACACACACACACACACAAAACAAGACTCTGTGTAATAATACCTAATACTGGTCCCAGAGTACATATGATTAAACATATTTCCATCTTTTTTGGAATAGAAGCTCCTTATGCATAATGTTACACATACTCTCAGATATTCTCTGTACTGATTTGTTTTCCTTAAATGATTTTTTCCCCCACAAAGAATAGTTCAGTTTGGGCACTAGGTGGTGGGGAAGGTACATGCAGAAATTATGATGTCTCTGAAACAACAAGCATCCATAAAAATAAAACCTTTATTTTTTTTTTAGTTTTTAAAAGAAGTGTTTCCTATAAGCACTGGAATTGTAGACTGAAGTTAAAATAGGAATCACTCAAAGATCCAGAAGTCCTAATAGGCTAAATCTTCCCTAGTTAGAAAAACTAAGATTTTGGTTTAACATCTGACACAGAGGAGGATGAATATCTTAGAGGAAATGATTTAGAAGAGTGAATGACAGGAAAGAAGATAGTGAAATGAAGAAAAAACCCTACTTTCTATGTTCAATGTCAGGTATGATAAAGGTTAAGGTTTAAGTTTATTGCTCTTTCCTATGGTACTTAGAATCTCTATAGGTTTATTTATTTAAAACTGATTTTTTTTGTTTTTTTGTTTGTTTTAATCGAGGCAGGAGCCACTGTGAGTATATAAAGGATGTGCTGGCTGATTTCAGGGGAACAGGACAGAATAAAAAAGAAAACCCTAACTCTCTCTTTTGCATGTTGCTGAGTAAATAAAGGAATCAGAAGATAAGAGAAAAGGTGGTAGTAGGAACAATAAAAGTAAGTCCTCCACTTCTAAACCTAGTCCCTAAAGAAGACAAAACACAGTAGAAAGTGGAAAACTAGCAGGTCTAGAACTCCACTGGATATAAATCTAAAGAGGGAGATTAGAGGAATCAACTCCCACTTGCCTCTTCCTCTCCTTTGCACTCCTTCTTCCTCCCAGGAGTTTAGAAGGAAACTATTTAAAAATTATCTCACAAATTCTTATAATGTAGGAAGGAAAAATATGTAGAATTCCAACATTTCAGAGAGGGAAGGGAACTTGGTATCAGGAAGAATAAGTTCCAATCCAGCTTTATAATTTAGTTGCTATTGGGCTCTGAAAATCACTTCATTATTGTCTGCCTCAGTTTCCTTAACTGTAAAATAGAAATAATAATAGCAACTTCTTCCAGAGATCTTGTAAGAATAAAATGAGATAATATTTGTAAAGTACTTGGCACTTGGTACTTCATAGGCCCTTAATAATAATTTCCTCCCTTTCACTTTAATAAATAGCAATCTGTTCAACTTTGAAATAATTAGAATTAGAATTTTTCTCCATTCACATTAATAATCATCACAATACTTAATCAATCAAATTCAATTCAACCAATATTAAGAATCTACTATTTTGGTGAAATAAAGACACATGAAATAATCCTGGTTTTCAAAAAGCTTACCTTCTATTTGACAAAATAACATATATACAGGTAAGTAAAATAAAATATAATTTAAACAGAATGTACTTTGGCCAAAGCACTAACAGTTGGAGACTTAAGGAAAGGGTTCTTGCAGGAGGTGGCACCTATGTGATCCTTGATAGGGACTAGGAATTTTAAGAGAAAGAGTTGAAAAGAGAGAACATCCTGAGCACATATACATAGAGGATGGAATACGACGATGTCTTGAGAGCAAGTTTGGCTGAAATGTAGAACACATGGGGAGGGAGGGGGTTCTAACACACATTTCAAAACCATGCTGAGGTTTGCAAACATCTATTTGTTATGCCATTTGATATTCACAATGACCCTGTGAGACGGAGGGCTATTCGATTCCCCACTTTGTACAAGAAGAAGCTGAGACTGAAAGTTAAGCTTCTTGCCTGGGATTTCAAAGCAGAAAATTATCTAAAGTAGGATTTGAATTCATGTCTTTTTTGTCTCTAAGTCCAGCACCAAGCTGCTTAGTTATGAAAACAGTTAAGAAAGGATACATTTGTTGTTGTTATTATTATTATTATTATTATTTTTTTAATTATTATTATTATTATTATTTTTACATTCAGGCCAACTAGTTTAAATTTGGACCCATATACTGGCTTCTCTTTTCCCAACAGAAAGCATTAGCATGGAAACCAACCAAACAAACAACTGACCTTCAATTTTCTCAATTTTTAGTAGTTGAAAAGCCTTTAATCTGAAAACATCACAGGGAATTGAGATCTGTCAGTAACTGTTTCTTTACTTTCACAAAGAAAAAAACAATGAAGAAATGAATGGCACTACTTCATGGGACTTCTCTGGTCCCCTTCCCTTCTCTTGTCCTCTTGTCTAATCTCCTTGATCCCATCACTATCTTGTCCTTCTTTCCTTAACCCTGGCCACAGGTCTCCCATTTTTGCAAAGTCCCTTTTCTCGTCCCTCTCCCTCAGATGCAATAAAATCCCGTGGCCTTGCTTGACTTTGAGTAGGGATTTTGCTTTCTCTCAGCATTCACACATCTCTATTAGAATGCACTAGCAGCCTCTGCCAGTGACCAAAAGTCTCAGGCAATGAAATCCTTGGAGAAAACCCTCAAAACAGCAAAGTTGCTTATGATAAAATGGTACCTGTGATTCATCTGTGGCTCATTCCTGATTTTCAGGGCTCAAGTGTTTAATTTCAGCATAATTAAAAGGTAATTTTAGGACAGCATTAGGCAATTTAAAGGCTTAACTGTCTTGCATTATTATTATTATTTTTTGTAATGTCTTCAATGGCAGTGGAAAATGTTGAATGGGATCCAGCAGCCCTTGATTTTCTTTGGAGTACAATTCACTTTTTAGAAATCATACCAGATGTGTGTAGTGTGTGTGTGTGTGTGTGTGTGTGTGTGTGTGTGTGTCCCAGCCTTCCTGGAAATTTATCAAATGGAATTGGCCTGTCCAAGGAAACTAGCATTCATGTGAAATAGAAGAATTGCTGCAGAGTGGGCCATTGGGAAACCTGAGCCAATGTGTGGGTAAGGGTTTGTCATTTTTCACTGAAACAAAATTTTTTTCACCTGTGATTTTTAGCATCAACAGTATCATTGTAGATCATATAGTTTTTCTTTTTATTAAAGTTTTTTATTTTCAAAATATATGATAATTTTTCAACATTGACCCTTACTAAAACTTGTGTTCCAAATTTAAACATGCAAAATATGCTTAACCCAACATATGTATACATGTAATGCCCAGGCTAGCTTTCTGGAGGCCCTCCATAAAGGCCCTGGTCTCAGCAGGATAGACACCATGAGAATGGACAAGAATAGAGTCCAAAGTCTTTATTGTCTCTTAAAACAGTCTGTGTCTGACACAGTCTGACCCAGTCTGAGTTGACCCAGTCTCATCCAGCAGTCTGCCAGTCTGCCAGTCTCAACCAGTCTCTGTCTGAGTCTGACTTTGTTTCTAGTTTAAATACCCTATTACAATTACATCATCATCATATACTGAGTATGTGTGAGCTAGAGAACAATTACATTATCATGCTAAGTACTAAGTATATATATGTAAACTAGAGAATCATTATCTCATCAATTCCACTGAGTTAACACTTGTTGCAAGTATATTTCTCCAGAGTTCTGGCCCTTTACATATACATATTTATACAATTATCTTGCTGCACAAGAAAAATCAGATAAAAAAGGAAAAAATAAGAAATAAAACAAAATGCAGCAAATAACAACAATAAAAAGTGAAAATATTATGTTGTGATCTACGCTCAGTTCCCACAGTTCTGTCTCTGGGTGTAGATGGCTCTCTTCATCACAAGATCATTGGAACTGGCCACAATTACATCATTATTGAAAAGAGCCACGTCCATTAGATCATATAATCTTATTGTTGCTGTGTACAATGATCTCATGGTTTCACTCACTTCACTTAGCACCAGTTCATATAAGTCTCTCCAGACCTTTCTGAAATCATTCTGTTGGCAGATCATATATCTGAATGGTTTTGACAGAAGGCAAATGTTTCTCTTCTCCTACCCCTACTTTATAACTTTACTATATTATTTTGACCCAAACATCTAAGAGTTAATAATCTAATAGAGTGGGAAGAGTTCTTAACTTAAAAGGAAATTTAGTTTGAATTCTGACTCTGAAAGTTTTACCTGTGTGACTACTTTCCTGGGCCTCAGTTTCCTCATACTTAAAAAAGAAAGGGTTGGAATTCATGGCACCCAAAGTCATTCCCAAGTCCGGATCTGTAATTCCATGATCTTGAGGCAGATGATTGGAATAGTGTCTTGAAATCAGGAAGACCAGAATTCATAATCCTCTCTAAAATATTTACTACTTTTTTAAAAAATATTGAGCAAGTTATTTAACCTTTGCCCACCTCTGTCTCTTCATCTGTAAAATAAGGATAATAATAATTTGTTGTTGGAGGGAATCCATTGATATAATCTATGCAAAGTACTTTATAAACTTTAAATTCCATATAAAGTTAGTTGTTGTTATTATTATATCTCTTTTACTCTGTGGGGAAATGACATAAAACAATGAGAAATAAACAGAAAAAGCTGTCATAGGCTAATGAAGAGATCACTGGATTTAGAGTCAGAGGTTCTGAGCTCCAATCCTGGATCTTCATGATCTTGTGCCTCAGTCTCTTCATCTATAAAATGAGAGCATTAGATTGGTATAGCCTTAAATAAATGCTTCTATGTTTATATATATATTTTTCTTTCTGTGGAAATGGTTCTATACATATCCTGAACTTGTCATGAGTCTTTTACTTAGATTCATGAGTTTAATAAGACTTTCTGTTAAAATGTGTCCTGAGGTTTTTTCATGTGGAAAAGTCTCTCTTCCTCTATTCTGCCCTTCTTCTGTCCTCCCTTCTCTTCTTTTTTTCCCCTCTCCTTTCTTATCCTGTCTTTTCTTTTCTTCTCTCTTCCCCTCTTCTGTTTTCTCTTCTTTCCTCATCTGTCCTGTCCACTTTTCATCTTTCTTCTCCTGTCTTCTCCTGTCCTTTCCTCCCTTTCCTTTCTCTCTGCTCCCCTTCTTTCCCTTATCCCCTCCCCTTTTCTCTCCCTAGTTAGTTGTGCCTATGACCCAGTTACTTAGCCATGAATTTATCTCCAAACCTATATTTATATAAATGAGGAAATAATGGCAGTGTTTTTAAGTTTGTAAAGTGTTATTTGATCTCCATAACAATTCTGTGAGATAAGGCAGAATCATCATCATCATCATCATCATCATCATCATCATCACCATCACCAATGTCATGGTCACTATTGTACTAGATTTCACTGGTAGAGAAAATTCCTGGTGAGTAAACTCCATTTACCAAGACAGATTGGCAACTGATCTGCAACTGCAAATCTTAAGTTTTTACCAAGTACTCTTGACTTAAGTAATTTGCATAGAGTCATATAGAGATTGGGATTTGAACTCCAGCCTGTAGGGATAGCTGTTTATTCTGTACATTTCACTGTCTGTCATAGCAAGTATTTTTAATCTGCTTTTTATGATGATTTGAAACAGGCTTAGAGGAATCACATTTAGGGTAAACTCAGGTTTCTCTTGAACCTATCCAATATCTTTCTATCATGCAAGGTTACTTTTTATGAATTCTGTAAATCAATAATTTTTAAGCTTTTTGGATTTAGGATGCTTTTATACACTTAAAAAGTATTGAGGTCCTCAGAGAACATTTGTTTATGTGATATATTTAGTGACACTTACCTTATTAGAAATTAGTATATTATAGTATTGTTATAAAAATAACTTTGACTCCTGTAGCTCCAGAAAGTGTCCTGAGGAGGCCCAGTGGTCCCTGGACCATACTTTGAGAATTGCTGCTATATGAATGGGGCATTTGCTTAACTAAATTAAAAATCTGCTTAGTAAGATTCTTTGAATTCCTTGTGGATAAATAATATCTAAGTATATAATGTTTGTGTTTTTGTTGCAATTTTTGTATTTTCTTCTCAGGAAAGACTTGTCCCAGTGACCCCAAGATAGAAGGGGTCTGTAACCAGTTACCAACCACTGAGTCTTTCAGACTCCCATGGATCCAAATAAAATTTTACAGAATATCCTACAGCATACTTTTCAAAAATATATGAACACCATAAAATATATCACTTATTCCACCATATGAGCAGGATCTGTCCCTTATTTTGCCATTTGGGAGAGCAAACCTGCCATGTGTTTCTGGCATTTAGGTCCTCATCAACTCCTTTGCACCAAGCCCATTCAGAGGTCTTTTAGCTTTTCCATTCTAGGTCCCCATGGTATTTTCAGGAGTTTTATAACTTGGTTATAAAAAATCACTCTAAACTAAAACTTGGCAAGCAATATGTTAATCTGGGAAGTTAATTTCTTTTATAAAGTCCAAGAAATCTGTTCTGGCTTTTTTTAAAGTTCTCAGAGACCTTGGAAAAATAAAGTGAATAATTATAATTTTTATGTATTTAAAAAATTGTGCATTGCTTTTCTTCCAAAAAAGCAACAACCTAAAAAGTCCTATTTTTACAGGTGAATAGACTAATGAGTTCTGATATTTTGTGAAAAGTAGATTTTTATTTTTCATGAAACAGGCTAATTAAAAAGAGAGCCAAGCTGAGCTCATGCTGTTATATCACTGGAAGAATTAGGTACATTCAGATGATTGACTGTCCCGATGAACTCATAGGAAAGATGTGGTTAGGTGAAAATGTCAGTACCTCTGGATTTTCTCTAATCTAATGGTGAATAAGGATAAAGAAATGTCTCTTTTATTCAGAAAAGGTAAACCACCCTATCTTGGAAGGCTAGCCTGCCTTAGGGGGCATACCACTGGTCTTTTGAATCAGAAATACCTAACCTACAGTCTTAGTTGTCTTTCTTACCAACTATATAAGTCTTCAAGTCTCAGATAAAATTTCACCTTCTTCAGAAAGTTTTTGCAAATCCCCTTTAATTTTAATGCCTTCTTTTTATTGGTTATCCATTGGTTTTCCTGTACAAAGCTTGTTTGCACATAATTATATTTATGTTGTCTTCCACATTATACTACAAACTTTCTGAGAGCAAGAAGTGTCTTTTGCTTCTCTTTGTATCCCTACTGAATAGGATGTGTCTTGCATGTAGTAGTTGCTTAATAAATGGTTACTGATTGATTCTGGGTCATAATATGTTTTAACAAGAAAAAAAAATCCTGGATATTTAGGGGATGTACTGAGTTTGAATATGTAGTTATGCTACTTTTTACCATGGTGACCTGAGGCAAATTATTTCATGTCTCTGAGATAGTGTAATCCAGCTGAAAATTGAGAGATTAGGGTGGAGCCAAGACTGAGATGACTTTTTCCAATATTATCCTCCAAACATTTAAGAAAAAACCCACCTTCAAATCAAAATTGGAAGTATCAGAGCCAAGAAAAGTTCAGAGAAAATGTTTTTTTTTTTCCAGCCTGAGTAGATGAAGGTTCTGGAGAACAGTAGGAGCACTACTGGATGACCTTGGAGGCTCTTGTTCATTCCTTCCACTGCCTTATCCATCTGTTTGAAGCTCCCACCAGGAATTTCATGAGAACATTCAAGGTTACCATATAAAGCAGCTGTGTCTGTTTTGGCCCATCTTGAGTTACCTTTCAGGGATGGTTTCCTAAGCCTTTCAGGCTTAAAGTTTATACAAACAATTTTCTCCTTCTAACCCCCTTCCCCCCAAAAAAAAAGTAGTGCCCTCAGTAGCAAATTTGCTCTCAATCCAAAGAAAATAAGGGAGGGGGGGGACACAACTGGTGAGAACATGATTACAGGGGACACTTTGATGGCACTGATTGACAAATTACAAATATTTCTGGTAATAGTTCTGGGGTCAAGAGGAACATTAATACACGAGTCTGCAAGAGAGCAAGAACCCTTCTTGGACAAAAACCAGAGCATGGACCAGAAGAACAGTGGCCATACTTCTTCCAGGATAATACCACATCAAAAGCAATGAAAACCTGCAAACTTCAGAACTAACTCTGAAAATAGCATAACAAAAACATCCAATGCTGGGCATACTTCCTCCCTAATCCTAGATGAGTAGAGTAAAACTTTAACATAAAGTACAAAGTAAAGAAATAGACTGGAAAAGGAGCAAATAACAACAACAACAAAAAGAATTGGATCATAAAAACTAGGTAACAAGGAAAATCAAGATATAAACTTAAAATGGTATCAACAATGTGAAAATAGCTAGAAGCAAAGAATCAAAGAAAAATGCTAATTGGATCCAACACTGGAAAGAATTCTTAAGAGTGATAGAGGAGAAATTAAGAAAAAGTAAGAGTCATTAAAAAAAAAAGTATGAAAATATAATTAACAGCTTGGTAAAGGAGGCACACAAATACTGAAGAAAATATCTTATAAAATAGAATTGGTCTAATGGTAAAATTGGCACAAAACACTGAAGAAAAGAACTTAAAAATAAGAAGTGACAAAATATAAAAAAAAAGTACAAAATTATACTGAAAAAAATTAGAATTGATCAAGTGGAAGCAAGTGACTCTATGAGATTTCAATATGTCAAAAAATTAAGTCAAAATAATGAAAAAAATAGAATGTGAGACATTTCATTAAAACAAACAAAAAATTAACCTGGAAAATAGCTTGAGGAAATATATTATTTATTTATTTATTTATTCATTTATTTTAATTTTTTTTTGGGGGGGTTATACATATACATTTATTTTTACACAATTTCATGTGACTCATATTAGGAGAGAAAATCAGAACAAAAAGATAAAAATTTAAAAAAAAATGAAAATCTTGTGTTTTGATCTGTATTTAATCTCCACAGTTCTTTCTCTGTATGTGGATGGCATTTTTCATCCAAAGTCTATTGGAATAATGTTGGATCAGTGAATTATTGAAAAGAGCCAGTATTTCATAATTGATGATGACAAAATCTTGCTGTTGCTGTGTGCAATGTTTTCCTGGTTCTGCTTGCTTTACTCAGAAGTTCATGTAAATCTTTCCAGGTTTTTCTAGAATCAACATGTTCATCATTTCTTATAGGACAAAAGTATTGAGGAGACACAGTTTAAACACTATTGGACAACCTGAAATTTATGGACAAAAAAAATCCTAAACAATATACTTCAAGAAATTATCAAGGGAAACTGCCCTGATGTCATCCAGAAGGCAAAATAGAAATGGAAAGAATCCACTAGATACCTCATTTAAGAAATCCCTAAAAGAAAAAAACTCAGAAATATTATAGCTAAATTCCAGAATTCTTAGTTCAAGGAGAAAATATTGCAAGCAGCCAGAAAGCAGAAAGCATTGTAATTATGTTAGGATTTTCTTAAAAATTAAGAAGTGAGAAAGATGAATGTATTGGGATACAGGGGAAAAGAGAGGTGGAATGGGGACTGCTTTCTCATATAAAAGAGATATGCAAGAAGAGTTTTTACATTGGAGAACAAAATTAGGGAAGTGGGGAATACAGAATTGGTTCAAAGAAGGAACATTCAGTTGGGTACAGAAATTCATCTTTCCCAATAGGAAGAGAGAAAAGTAATGGGCTAAGAAATATAGGAGAGAATCTAACAATTTGTTGTGTAAAAGAAATACATTTGAAACAGACACAAAGAGAATTAAAATAAAGGGCTGGAGCAGAATCTCATGCTTCAGAAGAAGAAAAAAAGATGTAGCAACCATGATTTCAGAGAAAGAAAAGGGAAAAAAACCCACCACCATCACCATCAACAAAACCTGTTCATTTCTGACCAATTCTTTGTAACCACTTGTAGGGTTTTCTTGTCAAACGCACTAGAGTTATATGCCATTTTATTCTTCATCTCATTTTATAGATAAGGCAAATAGAGACAATTACAATTAAGTTACTTGTCTAAGGTCACATAGTAAATGTCTAAGAATGGATTTGAACTTAGGTCTCTGTAACTTCCAGTAGGGCACTCTTTTATTGCACCACCTTGCTGCTCCAAAACCAAATTAGTAGTCATCTAGGGAACCACATTTTGATAAAAGACACCATAATTAATGCAAAAAAAAACAACTTGATAAGCAAGTTTGTCTAACAAAGCCCTCTTTTCAAATATATAGAGAACTAAGTCAAAAGTTAAAAATTGGAGCCTTTCCCCATTTGTCAAATAATCAAAGGTTAGGGACAGATAGTTTGTAGAAGAAGAAATCAAAGAGATATATAGTCACAAGAAAAATACTCTCACTATTGATCAGAGAGAGGTAATGTTTTTTTCTTTTCTTTTTTTTTTTTCCCTGAAGCTGGGGTTAAGTGACTTGCCCAGGGTCACACAGCTAGGAAGTGTTAAGTGTCTGAGACCAGATTTGAAATCCGGTCCTACTGAATTCAAGGCAGGTGCTCTATCCACTGCTCCACCTAGCTGCCCCAGAGAAAGGTAACTTAAAAGAACTCTGATATACTACTTCATTTCTGTAAGAAATAAAAAATGCTAGAGAGAATGCGGCGAAAACAGAAAGAAAATAGATATATTAATGAATTTCTGGTGGAGTAGTGAACTGGTCAGATCATTCTAGAAAGCAATCTGGAATTTTACCCAAAGGATTATTAAACTGTACATACCCTTTGATCCAACAATAATGCTACTCCTATGTCTGTATCACAAAGTGATCTAAAATAAAAGAAAAAAAATCTAAATGCACAAAAATATGCATAGCAACGCTTAGGAAAAGAACTGGAAATTGGAGGGATCCTCATCAATTGTTCAACAACTAAACAGGTTGTGGTGTGTGATCATGATAGGTAAAGAAATAATGAAGAAGGGTGGTTTCAGAGAGAGAAAAAAAAATGGCAAGACCTATGTGACCTGATAGAAAATGAAGTGAGAAAAGCCAAGAGAGTTTAGTGCACAGTACCAATAATATGGTAATGGTGAAAGATTCAACTACTTTGAATAATACAATTATCTGAGATAATTTTTAAGCACTCATGATGAAAAAAAATGCTTTCTACCTCCAGAAAGAGAAGTGATGAACTCTGAGTGTAAATTGAAATATAATTTTATTGCTTCACTTTTCTATCTATCTTTTTTATATGAGGTGGATAATATGATTTCACATGTATAATTAACATCATATTGTTTGATTTTTTAATGGGTGGGATAGGATTCAGATGGAGGGAGAGAATATGAAAGACAAAATTTTAAAAAATGTTAAAAACAAATAATAAAAATTTAATAATAATATATTAGATTGAGATTCATTCTTATCCTGTGTCTAAGATGCTGCTATTTAAACTTTTGCATTTCCTTTCATACTACTAAAACGGGAATAACAGTGACCATTTTACTTACTTGATAGGGTTACTGTAAGTCATAAAATGCTATGTTGATGAGTGAATTATAATCATCCTGACTCTAATGTTCCTTTCTTTGAGGGAAAGTCACTTAATTTTTTGGACATCAATTTTCTCATTTTTTAAAGAGGTTTGGGGTAGACTAGATGGCTTTTGAGGTCCCTTCAAATCCTGCAGCTATGATCTATTCTCTTATCTATTCAATACCCTGGAAGCAGAGATATGCTGGTAAATGTTTAAAAGCAAGCTCTCAAGGGGAAAAAATGTGTGCAGAACACATTTTAAAATTTAATCCACATTATTACTATTTCTCCATCATTCTCTTAAGTCTGGACAATCAATAATACAATCAAAACCTGATTTGTATTCTTTGCAGATTTCTGAGGTGCAAATGCTCACTTTGAAAGTTGAACAATAGACTCTCCTGAGCTTCATTAGAGGTAGTTCCTAATGCTCCCCTTCATGCAAGAGTCACCAAATTTTGTGAAGACCTTCGTTGAGAAAGAGATAGTGTGGTACAGTATAAAGACCCTTGGGTCTGCAAACAGGTGACTTGGGTCTGAGAAGAGCTTGGCCTCTTTGTTCTTCCCTGCACAATCTCAGCACACAGAGACCCAGTGGAAGATATTAATATTGTGTAAGTGAAGGATGGGGGGTTCTATTTTCCCCTATCATATTGTCTACTACTGGAGTTGTCGCCAAGATATTATTTGGCAAGATCCCAGAAAAGGAGCTTACATACTACTTTTATTCAAATATAAATACAAATTACTTTATTACCCTATGTAATAAGTTGCCAAACATTAACCATAAAAGAGTGATAGGAAAATGTGACTTGAACATTTTTTATCTGAATTCCATTTACCAAAAAGATATGAAGGTTGGAATAATTCAATAAATGACTTTAACATAGTATATCAATACTTGAAAAGTACTTTTTATGGGTTTTCTCATCTGCTGCCCACAACAACCTTAACAAACTGCTCACAATTGATAAATACCTTGAAAAAGCCCCTATGCAACGTATAACATTTGTGACCTCCCACCTCCACAAAGCAGTGTGTTGGAGATGACAGTTCATATCTCTTTATCTGAGTCCTGATTGATCTTTACAATTTTGTTAAATTTACTTTTGAATATGGGTATTGGGTATGTCGTCATATCATTTACATTATTACTGTGCATATTGTTTTTTTTTGATTCTGCTTGCTATACTCTGCATCAGTTCATACAGATCTTTCCATGCTTCTCTATATCCATGAGACTTCTTATTGTTTTTGTTCAGTTGGGTGCAACTCTTCGTGATTCTGTTTGGGGTTTTCTTGACAAAGATCCTGGAGTATCTTGCCATTTCCTCCTTCTCCAGCTCATTGTACAGATGAGGAAACTTAGACAAACAGGGTTAAGTGACTTGCCTAGAGTCACACAGCTATTAAGTATTTGAAATCAGATTTGAACTAAGAAGATGAATCTTTCTGACTTCAAGCTCGGTACCTTATCTACTATGCTTACCTAGCTTTCCATAATTTATTTTCTTTTTCTTTACTAAGGCAATTAGGGTTAAGTGACTTGACAAGAGTCACACATACATGAATATTAAGTGTCTGAGGTCAAATTTGAACTCATGTCCTCTTAACTTCAGGACTGATGTTCTATACACCATATCAACTAGCTGCCTATGCTGTCCATAATTTCTTAGAGTAATATTCATGTACCAAAAGTTATTTAGCTATTCCCCAATTGTTGAACTTGTACTTTGTTTCCAATTCTTAGCTATTAAAAAGTGATCCTATAAGTATTTTTAAAACTAACATCAGATAGTTTTAGTAACTGGTGCCTTATAATATAGTTTGAGATTTGGAGTGATAATCCCTTTTTATTCCTATTTCTTTTCATAATATACTGGATTTTTTTGTTTTAACAAATGAATTTTGTTATTATTTTATTAAGTCCTATAATGTTTTTCCTTGATAATTTGATTATTATAGAATTAAAAATAAAAATTAATTTTGCAGTATTATTATTTTAAAATTTATATTGGCATGACTAAGCCATCAATACTGAATATTCCTCTAAGTTTTTCTTTATTTCTTTAAGGATTATTTTATAATCCAATCTATAGAAGTTAGTTGGGTGCCTAGAGAGGTTGATCTCCATGTATTCTATTCATTTTGTAGTTATATAATTTCCCTTTATATTGTTGCTTCTTTTAATTCATTAAAATTTTACGGAAATGCTATTGATTTTGAAGATTTATTTTCTACCCCACAACTTTGCTGAAGTTATTGTCTCAATAAGTATTTTTGCTCATTCCCTTAAATTTTCTAGTATGTTATAATATCATCAGCAAACAGACATTGCTTTATTTTCCCTTTTCCTATCTTTATGCCTTTACTTGCTTTTTTATTGTCTTATTGCTGTTATTGTCATTTCTAATACTATATCAAATAATAATGGTGTAAGGAGGTATCCTTCCTTCACTATCAAATGTATTAGAAAAAGTTCTAGAATAACACTCTGTATAAGATGCTTGCTTTTGGTTTTAGTTGGATGCTTTTTGTGATATTAAAAAAGGACCCTCTCTGCTTTTACTGTCTAAAATTTTTAGTATAAATAATATATTTTGTTGAAGGTTTTTTTGCATGTATTGAGATGATCATATTGTTAAACATGGATGCTCCAAACTCACCTCTTCATTCTGACTTCCAAATTTTCCCCTGTCTCCTAGTTCATATTTAGAAAGAAGTTTCCTACTGGGCTCTCTGCTACCATTCTGCTGCTATTGCTCTCCATTGCTGCTCCATTTATTCAGTCCTTGCACATTTCTTTTGTTTGGGATGTTGAAGAGGCAAATAATCTCTTCAGTTCTGGTTTTCTTTCAAAACATGTTTTAAACAGCTCTTTAATTATTGAACATCCATCTTTTTTCATTTACTGTTAAGCTTTTTAGGATAGGTCACCCTTTGCTGTATCTTGAGCTCAATTGCTCTTGGGAATATATTATTCTATTCATTCCTATGTTTTCTGTTGGGTACAGGGTAATATTATGTTCCTTGTATTTCTTTTCCTTTGTATTTGAAGGGTTTTTATTTGATTTCTTTCAGAACTTGTTTCTTAATAGAATTGTTAAATTTAACCTCTATTTGTCTTAGAGTTTGCAACCTTGTTGTTGTTTTTCCCTGGGGATGATCTATGAATTCTTTCAATTTTTATTTTATTTCTTATGTTCAGAAGTTCTAGGAAGTTTTATTCTATTATTTTCTTCACCAATATGTTACAGTCTTTTGTTCTGTCATGGTCTTCTGAGAGATCTGTGATCCTTAGGTTGTTTTGCGTTCTATCTTTCAGATCAATGTTTTGCTTATATAGTGAACAAATATTCTTTCAATATTGGGTTCCTTTGGCCTCTCTTCTTCTAGATTACCCTTCATTTCTATATATTTGCAGAACCAATTTATTGTTCTCTCTTGTTTTTATTTTGGTTAAGTCTTGCCATCACAGCTTCTCTATTCTACCCATTGTTTTTGTCCTGAAGGCTATAAATTTTATTTCTCATTAATTTTTTTCCCTTTTCAATTACAGGAATAGTATGTTTTGGTTCTATCTTCTCCTCATATTCCACAAGATCCTATTTCTCAATTGTTCAATTATTTTCCCTTGTTTTTCAATGATTCTATCTTCTCATATCCCACAAGATCCTATTGTTCAATCATGTTTCCATTGGTTTGCAATATTATTCATAGATGCCTAAACTCTTTTAGGAGGCTGTATTTTCTTCTGTTTTTAAGGTTTTCCCTATTAATGTATGTGCTTATTTTTAAAATATTTGAGTTTCCTTCTTTTTAAGAACTTTTGTAATTTCAGTCTTTGCTCCACTTCCACACATTTCCCATTATTCTTCACTTTCAATTCTATCCCCTCTGATAGTAATATCTTTGGGGAATTGGATCTCAAAATGTCTTAACTACTTCCTCTTATACTGGTCCAGTTGGATGCTCAGCTCTTTCCCTCAGGCTTAATGAAGTATTTACCTTCCTCCTATTTCCCTTCCCCACTCTGGGGATTGTTTTGGAGTCTTGCCCCACTTCTTGGTTCTTTAGTTTTCTGACCTGGCACTGGCAATTCAGAGAACTGATTTTCTTGGGTTACATATTCCATCAGCTGGAGCAGTTCAGAGATTTGTAGCAATGGTGGTATGGGGTGGGTTTGCCATTTTACTTTCTGTGAAGACCCTAAGCAGGCTTTTCTTCATAAAAGGCTGCCAATGGCACAGTCTGTCAGTTGTGACCAAAGCACTTCCACAACTGGGAGTTAGGGTCTCCATGGTACTGAAAATAGGGAGGGAAGAAAAGAGGATGGGGTGGGAGGCTAAGTTTTGTTCCAAACACAGGTTTCAAGCCCCTGGGTTCATCTCTCTGCCAGGGAGAGATGAGAGAGGATGAGCTCAGCTATTTGATTTGATTTCCTTTATTTGTTTGACTTCTTTTAGATGTTTATCTAAAAATGGAGGTAGCAAGAGTTTTCTTATCTTTGGCACATGATCTGAAACTGGATTCAAATCTAAATCTTTCTGATCCTCATGTTCCAAGCCCAGTGATCTATGCACTGCACCATCTAGCTGTCAATAAGTAGCTTAGGATTCCAACTCAGGATTTGACCACTGAAACCAGGGTTAATTCCATTATACTACATGTGGTTGTATCTAGGTTTAGTGAGGGAAATCAAAAGACTTAACCAAAATCTTGTAATATATCAATACAGGATGGTTTGAGGATATCTAATCAATCTCCTCAACTTTTGAAGGGCTATATCATGGGGAAGAGTCAAATTGTTCTGGATATAAATGTTTTAGAGTTTTTCTTAGTCCCAGGGTGCTACTAATTCTTTATTTCTGCTGCAGGCCCCATTTGTGTACACTTCATAGCAATGAGATCAGTCCCTAAAGGTTCAGGTTCAGTGACAAGAGCAGTTTATCCAAAATTAATTCATTTCAATTTAACAAACATTTGATATGTTCCTAGGAATCATAATCACAAACTAGATAGAAAGCTGCCTTAAAAGTCAGGAAGTCCCAGGTTCAAGGACAGCCTCTGATTCTATGACTATGGGCAAATTAATAAAGCTCTTAGTATTCATATAATTAAGATTATTGATTTCAGAACTTTGTTATTCTGCTTTGCTAGAAGGAGTTTCCTCATCAGAAGTTCCTTAGACCAATAAAATCATAGGCCTTATTCAAATACGGGAAAACATGCTGAACAACAGAAATAGAAAAACAAGAACAAGAGAGTCCTTGTCCTTGGTTAACTTATTTACAATCTATTAATTGATACACTATTAATTGCAATCTAATTGATTAAACAACATGAGTTGTTTATTTTTCATTAAAAGGTAGTTTTTTTAAAGCAATTCTTTCTCAAGGTACCACTCAGACCAATATTTTAGATTTCTGAATTTCCTTTTCCATGCTGAAAATACAGTTCAATTTTTAATGTATAAGTATGGAATTTATATTGACCTAGTATCTACTTTCTAGGCCCTCCTGACCTTTTTCATTAAAGTTTATCAGTCATGAAGTAAAAATGGTGAACTTCAAATATGTAATGGCTCCCAAGTATCTGATATGGTCTGTTATGTTCATAGCACCAGGGGTTATCCAAAGGACAATAATGGCTTAGAATAAAGTAGTCATTTAAGCTTAATAGGTTATTGATCTGTGTATCAATGGAAGTCACTTAGTTCTGGAGGCCTTGTTACTTCAAACAACAATGAAAGCTGCATTCTGGACTATGCTACTTTCCTAGTACTTTTGAGGTGGATCCAGGAACAGCTTAAGGGAAAATTGATTCACAGAAAGATTTTACATTCAGGAATAAGGGAGACTTGATTTTTTAAAAAAGTGCCTACTTTGTAGGGTTGTTGTGAGGATCAAATAAAATAATCTGTGGAAAGCACTTTGTAAGACTTAACATTCTGTATAAATGATAATGATGATGATGATGGCAATGGTGATGGCGATGGTGATGATAATGATTTTTATTACTAGGTCTGTGAAAGTGGGCAAGTCACTTAGTATTTGTAGTTCTCAGTTTTCTTATCTGCCAGTAAAATGTTTGGACTTTTCTGAAAGCAAAGAAGGATCATGATATGTAGAAATGGAAAGGATCTTAGAGGAGTCAGAGGAAAGAGAATGGAAGAATAAATGAAAAAAAAAAAACCAAAAACAAAACAAAATAACAATCAAATCTTATCCTTTTGGGAGGACCCAGAATGATGTGGAGGTAATTTAATCCATATGGGGCTCACCTTGATGTGTAATCTCCTTCCACTGATTCATAACTACTTTAATACTTTATACTACTTTATACTTTGAAGTCTTAGAAAGTTTCCTGTACACACTGAGAGGTTAAATGCTTTACTCAAGGTCACACAGCTAATATGTGTCAGGCACATGTTTTGAATTCAGGTTCTCCTAACTACAAGAATGTCTCTCTGTGCATACTATCTCTTGATACTTAAGTTATATAGTATTATATATATATATATATATGTACATATATATGTATATATATATACATACATACATATAGTATTTTATATTAATTAATCTATGACATAATAGATTAATATAATAATAATCAACTTATATAGTATTTTATATTAATGTAGCACAGGCCAAGATTAGAATTAGAATTAGGAAAGATCATTGAAGTACTATTCTGATGCTCTCACTTTATATAGATGTAGATTTGAATCTAGACCTTCTGAGCACAAATCCATGGATCTTTTTGCCAAGCAATATGTACTTGTTTGTTT
The DNA here is from genome assembly GCF_048593235.1 of Sminthopsis crassicaudata. Taxonomy (NCBI): domain Eukaryota; kingdom Metazoa; phylum Chordata; class Mammalia; order Dasyuromorphia; family Dasyuridae; genus Sminthopsis; species Sminthopsis crassicaudata. The sequence continues at coordinate 41,638,036 of NC_133620.1, forward strand.
TGATATTCTCAGAAGTCCTTTGAAATGTTATTCCCATTTTTGTAGGTAAAGTACCCCAGGACCAAAGCACTTAAGTGACTTGTCCACCATCACACTATGAGTTCATGATAATCATGTGAACTTGAATGCAAGCATGTTGATTCAGAGTCTAGAATTTTTTCATTAAGATGTCATAAGTAGTGATAGCTGAAAGAAGTAAGAAAAAAGCAACAGATTCAAACAGAAGGGCAAGAATTATTTTACTCTATTTAATAAGCATTTATTTTCCAGCTACTGTGCTAAGTGTAAGCAAGAAGAAAATAGTTTTTTTCTTCAAGGACTTTCCCATTCTATTTTGGGAAGAAGGGGCTGGATAGGACACATACACAGATATATGTATATGTGGAGTGAGAGGGAGAGAGAAAAAATATAAAGTTAAAAAGGGAATGGATGGAGAGAAGAAAGAAAGAGAAGGAGTGAGGGAAAGAGATAAGGGGGGAGGGAAGAAGTGGGGAAGGGAGAAAGGAAGAGAGACAGAGACAGAGAGACAGACTTAGAGACAAAAAGACAGAGAGAATGAGGGAAGAAATAAAGATGAAAAAATGAAAGGGAGAAAGGAAAAGAGATGAAGAGAAATGGAAGAAGAAAAAGATAAGGGAAAGGGAGAGGAAGAGAGAGAGAAAAGGGGAAAGAGAAAGAAGGAGGCATAGGGAGGGAAAGAAAGACTTAGGGAAGCCAAGGCAAGGAGAGAACAGGAGAGGATGAGGAAAGCTACTTCCTGGAAGGATTGGGAAAGTCTTTATATGGAGAAGACAACACTTCAGCTGAGCCCTGATATAAGCTAAAGATTCCCAGAGGCAAAGCTGATAAGAAAGTGATTATTGGGCACAGGGAATTGGTTATGCAAAGGCTAGGAGGTAGGTCCCAGTTTTCTGGAACAACAATCATGTGAGGAGAAATAATGTGAAACAGTTTGAAAAGGAAGACTGAAGCCAGATTATGTGAAAGGTTTTAAATACCAAATGCCTCAGTAATAAGGTGGGGTAGGTGTTAGAGGAAGCGAGAGGAAGTGCTGATGGGACCATAAGGAAAATATTAAAAGTAAATAAGAATCTTCAAGTGATGAGTGGTGGGATGATGAGTACCCAAGTGAGGAAGATTGCCATTGCCAGACTGAGCGAAAGGGCTAGGGACGGATAATGAGTTAATTAGTAGTGATGGAGGTTAAGAGCCTATATTCTTTTCAGAATCACTTAGAGACACATGGTGAGGAATAGAGGTAATGATGTGTGCCCTTTGAGAGATGATTGAAGTTTGAAAGGTCAAATAGAGAAAGATCAGGAAGGAGAATAATAGTTAGGGTGAAGTGAATTATTGTGACAATGGAGTCCTTGGGGAAAGAAAGAAAATAAATAAAAGGAAAAATCTCTCTGCTTTAAAACTCACTCCATGAAACTGCCCAAAACTGGTCTCATCATGTTGGATTCTTGCTTCTTCTGTTTCCCCCTAATTTGCATTGTGTTGAGTGTGTGTGTGTGTGTGTGTGTGTGTGTGTGTGTGTGTGTGTGTGATACTTTGAGAAGTGGGAAGATCACAGAATCATATATTTAGAATCTCATAAGAAGCTGTGAAATGCAAGCCTTTCATTGTCACATGAGAAAACTGAGGACCATGGAGGCTACGTGATTTGCTCAGGTTCATACAGCTGGTAATAATAATAAGCAACAGTAATAATTAACATTTATAAATAACTTTAAAGTATATGAAGTACTTTACTTAGGCTATTTTATTTGATCCTCACAACAACTACATACAAGATAACCTGGGAATGTTCATGTTATAATTTATCCAGTGCAGGATGTGCAGACCTCTGCCAATCCACTGCCTTCTTGAGCAGTTCATTTGATTTTGAATAGTTCTAATTATTAAAAACAAACAAACAAAAAAACCCAAAAAACAACAAAAAAACCCTTTTCTTACATTCAGCTTAAATTTGTCAATCTAAAATTTCCACTCATTGCTCTTAGTCTTTTCTAAGTTAGGACTTTAATTTAATCTCTTTCCCTTAAGTCAGACCTTTAGATACTTCTTTTTTTTTTTTTTTTTTTTTTTTTTTTTTTTTTTTAATAACAACAAAAAAAAATCTCCATTTCTGCTCTAAGACTTCTCCATACTTTAGTTCCTTTAATGGTCCTTACACAGTATGACTGCTCTTTTTGAACACTTTTCTACTTGTCATCATTCTTACTAAACTAAGGTACTTAGAAGTGAACAAAGTTCTCCAGATGGAGTTTAACAAGGAGTAAATACAGTGGAACTAATAATGATGCTGATGCTGATGCTGTTGCTGCTGTTGTTGCTGCTAATGAAATAAGAGCAGTCAGCATTTTTATAGTGCTTCCTATTTGCCAGGCACTGTTGTAAATGCTTTTTACAAAAGCATATGCCATAAAGTAGAATATGAGAAGGTCAAAGGAGAAAACAATCCATAGAAACATGGAAGAAGAAAGAATAATTACCTCAATAGGACTTAAGGGAGGACTTTCTGGAAAAAAGAAACATTGGGTGGAGCTTTATAAGATAGTAAGAATTTCAACAATGGGAGTCCCTCCCTTCCCTTCTCTTCCCTTCCCTTCCCTTTTTCCTTCCCTTTTTCCTTCCCTTTTCCTTCCCTTTTTCTTCTTCTTGACATATAATAGGAAGTCACTAAAGACTTTTTCAGAGCTGTGCAATAGGAAGATTATTTTCTCAACTATATGAAGCCTGGATTTGATAGACAAGAGCGAAAGTGGGAAGATTTGACATGAGAGTATTATAGGCTCCTATTTATTATATGAAGCAAGTGATTTATAAGTGATCCTGAACTAGGATGGTAGCAAGGTGAGTAGAGAGAAGAGGTTGGAAATGAAATATATAGGAATGGAATAGGCAAATGAATTGATACACTCAATAATAAAAATTACAGCTTCTGTCACAGTTTTTTTCGGGGGGAGGAGGGGGTAAGTAAGGTTAAATGATATGTCTAGGGTCACACAGCTAGGAATATCAAGTGTGTGAGGCCAGATTTGAACTCAGGTTCTCTTGACACCAGGTCCAGTGCTTCAATCAATGCATATATATAATGCATACATACATATTAGCACATACACACATGTACATATATATACACACAGCCACATTATGGTGTACTCTTCTGACACATTTAGAATGCCTGAATTAAATGAATGAGAGGTAAGTAATTTTCAACCATCATTTGCAAGTTAGAAGTGTGTCATTGTTTCATAAGATCATTGATTTATTTATCTAGAGCTGGAAAGGATCTTGGAGATTCTCCAGTCACCTTATTTTACAAACAAAGAAATTGAGGTCCAAAGAAGCTATGTGACTTGTTCATAGTCACACAGAAAGTTTTTTTTTTTTTTTTTTTTTAAGCAAAACCAGAACATGAATCCAAGTTTTCCAAGCACACATCTACACAATTTCCATAGTAGCACCAGACTTCTTTAATGAGAGTATCTGTTTATCAGGTAATTATTCTAAGTTCACAAGTCTCATTTAGCTGTGTCCATTTAGATTTACAGGACTCCTTGCACTCCAAGAGAGACAGGAAGCTATAGTGCTTGGTGTAATGTCTGGCACCTGGTAGGCAATTAATGATAGTTATAAACTTGAATTTCAGACAACTAGAAAGTAACTTGTTAGCTTCAGTTCAGCTCTTTGGTTATAATTATAATTTTCCAAGAAAGGCTAAAAATATCCAGTTAATTTTTAATCTTCATTGGTTCGATGTCTGCAAAATCTCTTGTATTTTTTTTCCTTCTTTCCATTCATCTGGCAACCACCCAGTTGGAGTCTTTGCCATCTCAATCTTTGCCTGTTATCATAGTCTAACTAGTTTTGCTGTCTCCAATCCTTCCCTTCAATAATGTGTTGACAACGGAGCTGCAAAACAATCTTTTCCATTCAAGGATGTGCTCATGCAGTTCCACTATTCAAAACTACTCCATATCTTGGAATTTTAAAGGCCCTTCACAATCTGGCACCACTACCTTTTTATCTTATTCCTCCATCACTTTCCTACATATATTATACACCCCAGCTAAATGGGCTATTGCATTTTCTCCAATCAAATATTGAAAAAGGTATTATATAGGAGAGTCAACTTGTTTGCTTTGGCCCTAGAGAGCAAAGCGCCGAGTAATAGGTAAAATGTTTAATAGGAAGATTTAGACTGGTGGCAGAGGAAGTTGGAGGGGGGGAGAAAGAGGAGAGGGTAAATAAATTTCTTTTTTTTTTAATAATAGCTTTTTAATTTTCAAAATATGTGCAAAAGTAATTTTTAACATTCATATTACAAAACCCTTTGTTTCACATTTTTCTCCCTTTTCCCCTACCTCCTTCCTCCAGACAGAAAGTAATCCAATATTTGATAAACATGTTCAAGTCTTCTATACATATTTCCACAGATCAATGAAATTCTTAACAATTAGAGTAAACTCAAAGTAGAAGAGGCTTTCCTTTCCTTGTAGCTCTTCAAGTAAATCTGGAATGCCCACTTATTTGGAATGAGTAGAAAAGAATTTTTAATCAATTTATCAGTTGATAGCCATTGAAGTGTTATTAACTGAAATTCTATGATTCTTTCAGGGATGTATGAGAACTTAGAGATATTCTACTTTAAATAACTTTTCCAATATCATGCAACTAGTAAAAGGAAGACAATGGTTCCCCTTCCATACATGCAAAAAATATTTATAGAAAATCTTTTACATCTAAAATACATTTTATAGCTTTTTTTGTCCTTTTGCTTTTCCCCCCTCCCCAAAAAAATTGCCTTTTTATTTTCGCAGTGGTAATTGAGGTCTAGTAAACATATATGTCCTTGTATATGTCTTTTCAATGGGCATTCAGTGACGGTATCTGAGGTGACTAAAAGTTAATTTTCTACCATGCCATAAAAGTTAAATTTCTGTCTCTGTCTTGCTTGTCTCTCTATATGAATTGTTATTTGAGTATATATATATATATATATATATATATATATATATATATATATATATACACAAATATATATCTTTATCTATGTATTTTCCTTAAAGTAGGGCAGAAACCAGATAATATCAGAGAAGATAGAAGGTACAGCTTAGGAGTGTTGGCATAATGGAAGAAAAAGAAGGAAAGAAGGAAGCAAGGAAAGAATAAAAGAAAGAAAGAAGGAAAAAGAAAGAAGGAAGAAAAGAAAGAAAGAAGTAAGAAAACAAAGAAAGAAGAAAAGAAAGAAGGAAAGAAGGAAGGATGTAAGAAGAAAGGAAGGAAGGAAGGTAGAAAGGAAGGAAAGAAAGAAAAAGAAGCAAGGAAAGAAAGAAAAGGAAGGAAGCAAGGAAAGATGGAAGGAAGGAAAGAAGAAAATTCTTAGGGAAAAGGTTTATTTCACTGGTGAGGTTTCAAAGTAAAAACAGGTATTTAGATAGGACAATCTTCAAGTCCTCTGGCAATGTCTCCTTTCTTTCTACTATGTCAGGGAATTGTTCATTGGTACTCAGGCCTAGTGCAATCATATGGGTTTTTATCTAGATTGTCCCTCAGGTGGGCCTTGAAGTAGCCCTTTCTGCGCACATTCCCACAGCCTATAACTTTTCTCAGGTGCAAGGAAGGACCCTCACTAGGTGTTTGACATCAGTTGGGTCTCTTGCTTCCTCTGCTCCCAGAACCAAAGTGGTGGGAGGTAATATTATCTTGGCCCTCTGAGGGACCTTAAGCTGCCACTGGTTAAACCCATATGGAAGTCAGGCCACAGTGAGGGAAAGCCAACAGGGAAGGCCATCTCAGGGACCCATGTTGGGTCTAGGCCAGGGCATCACAATAATCCTATAGTGACTGCCAGGTCTGCATCCCAAGTCTAATGGTGTCCATCCAAGTTCCCTGGACTAACAACATCAGCTGCTCCAGGTGAGACTTGACTGCATAGCATTCTGGGATGCCAGAGTCATGGTCTCGGTGAACAGGGAGATGTATGGGTATTTGCCCATCTCCAGCCTATCTCCAACTGTACCCTGAGACTCACAGAGCTGGGATTCAAACCCAAACCTCTGCCTCCAAATCCAGTATGGAATAGTCCTATTCCTTCACTTGCAAAGTCCCTTACAGAAAGGGAAGGATACAAGATGTCACTGCTCAAGCCTTTTCTCACCAGCTGCTGCCAATTGCTAGCATTCTTCTGCATATGCCATACATTAAATTGCCTTTGACTTAAAAAACGATCAAGAAAACCAAGGGGAAAAGATTACAGGAAAAATGTGCTAGACTTTATTGAATTTCAAATTATTAAACATACACACATTCCCCACTACATTTGGTGTCTCGTTTGAGTTGTTCTTTGTTCAGCTCAGTGGAATCAATGATGATGTAACCATTGGACAATTGCTAACGATTTTCTTTGTTTTCATAAAATGATGAGTGACTCCATTAATAAACAATTCTTGATTTGATGGAGGTGAAGGGTGATGGTGGGCAGTTTCCTTAGTTAGCCCCTTCCCCAAGGTTGAAGGACGATGAGAGTAAAATAATCTGGATTCCCCAACAGAACCTGCCAGAGGTGAAATCAGGATGTTTGTTTTTGGCTCAGCCAACTTTCATTTGAGTGACAGCATCTTTCTTTTCTCCCTCAAGTTGCCTTGTGCTGTCAGACATATTCCTCCCTCTAGCTTTCATAACCTTTCTTCATAGATTCTTCATATATTAAGATGTATATGATTAATAGATTCAATGTTGATTCAGTAGTGATGGTGGGAGGGAAGGTACTTGAATTTGAAAAGAAATAAAATACATAGATTATGAGGATGAGGCTCTTATAAAGATGACTGTATTATAAGGAAGATTAGGAATCATCATGCAAGAGTTTGAGAAAATCTGGCAGATCATGGGATTTTATCCCAATCTAAAAAGCACATATTAGGCACCTACTATATTCAGGATGATGTGCCCTCCACTGGGGACAAGAAACTAAAAACTAAACATTAAAAACTAAAACTAAAAACTATTCTTTTTTTTTTTTGTTTGTTTGTTTGTTTTGTTTTGTTTTGTTTTTTTGGCCTAGGTTTATATATGGCCAGTTAATCACCAATCATTTGTTGAGTATCTATGTGTCCCAGGCACATGGGACTAGGTGCTAGAATTACAATTTTTTAAAAAATGCTAAAAAGTTCCTTCCTTCAAGGAGAATTCAATCTACCTTCCTACAGGCTAAAACATGGGATTTTCCCCTTGTCCCTGAAGTTGAATCACAGAGGTGGTCATTTACTCTGCTTATGCACCTGTGGTCCATAGTGGTCCCTTGGTAGAAAAGTAAAGGTGTGTCAGAGTGGATTAATAGAATATTTAAATGACAAAGCACAATATAAATCCAGCAGAGTAGTTCAGCTAGTTGGGGTTTATATTTGCCTTGTTTAGGCAAAATTTGGTACTCTTCTCAGTTTGTAATTATTGGGTAGTAGGATCGAGAATTCATTGATTTACCTTCAATCCAGTCAAACAATGACTACTTCCTAGATTGTAATTTGGATCCATTTTCTTGGACCTGTTTTGGGAAATATCATTTGAACTTAAAGTTAAGTCATCCTTCCTGTTCCCTCAAGACTTTTATGGACCCCTAGAGTAGGATGGCCTTGGGTTGCAAAAACCAATCGAAGTCTCTCAAGGGCCCTGATTCAAAGACAAAACTATTATCACAACAATACCAATATATTCTAATTTCTAATAATATAATATAATAATATAATTTATATATATATATGAAGTGCTTTTGTTTAGGTGAAATATATATATATATATATATATGGAGAGATCAAAATTGTTTAGGAATCCCAGCTATAGAAGACCCTAAGATATAAATCCCAGAGTTAGTGCTCACCTATATTTTGGTAGAAGAGATCTCCTCATCTGACAATTACCCATATCAATGAATGACAGGTCCTTTCTCTATGGCTTTATGGTACACATTGTCTCTCCTGTTCGAATAGAGACTCCTTGAGGGTGTAGGACTATTCCATCGATGTCTTTGCATCTCTGGTGCTCAGTATAGTGCTCAGTATATGCTGTTGCTACTCTTTTGTGATTTTCAATTGTGCTCCACTCTATTTGGGGTTTTCTTGGCAAGGATAATAGAACAGTTTGCTATTTCTTTCCCTAACCCATTTTATAAATGAGAAAGCTGAGGTATGCAAGGTTAAGTGATTTTCCCAGGGCTATACAGCTAGTAAGTGTCTGATGCTAGATTTGAACTCAAAAAGATAACTATAGGTCTGATACTGTATCCACTTGCCACCTGGATGCCCTTTCCTGGCATATATCAGGCATTTAAGAAGTTGACTGATGATTATTAAGTGAAGTACTTTTTCATAGTTTATATTAGTTCTCTCTCCAGAAGAGAAGTGCACATTAATGGCAAAACAATTTTTCTTGAACCACTAAGCCATTCCAGTTGGGAAAAAATGGTTCCCAAGGTAGCTGTTTTTTCAACTGCGGCAGACTGTCCCATTGCATTTGAGATTCTTGGACCTACATTTGAGTCCCAGTTTTATTCCTTATTTCTTATTCTTTTATTCCATGGGGCCAGGGCCAATTACTTCATTTGTCTTTTGTCATCTGTAAAATGGGGATAATAAACCTCCTTGATCTTTTGTGAGGATTCAGTGAGATCCCATAAATAAAGAGTGTGGTAATTATAAAAGGCAGTGTGGAGCAGGAGATGGAGTGTTAGTCTCAGAGGCAGGATCACTTGAATTTAGGTCCTATGACTCATACTGGCCTTGCAATGCTAGTTAAGTCATTTGCCTTCTTAGTGCTCAAGGGAGCAGCTCTAAATTGCAGAGAAAGTGTCAACCTTCATTTTCTTATACCAGTGGGATCTTTAATCTCCCAACTCCAACTACTTTTCAGGCATCTCAACAGATATCTTAATCTCAGCATGTCCAGAGTAGAACTCATATTCCCTCTTCAACTTTTCTTCTTTAAATTTTCTAGTTATGTTTCTGTCTCTCATGTTTATCATCTACAAATCCTTCTCTCTCTTATCGTCCTATAGTATTTAGTCTGTTGCTAAGGCCAATCACTACATTTTGGCAGTATTTCCACAAATATGCCCCTTCCTCTTCTGTAACATGCTGCCATTCTGGTTCTGGGACTCAGCACCTCACACCTGCTGGGAGGTCGACCTGCCACAAGTTTCTCCCCATTGTAATTCTACTGTACTCCATTCAGCTGTCAACCAAAGTGATTTTCCTAAAGCCCAGGTTTGACCATGTCACACACCTCTCTCTCTCTCTCTCTCTCTCTCTCTCTCTCTCTCTCTCTCTCTCTCTCTCTCTCTCTCTCTCTCTCTCTCTCTCTCTCTCTCGCTGTCTCCCTCTCTCCATCTCTCTCTGTATCTTTATTTTTCTGTCTGTCTCTTTGTCTCTCTCTGTGTCTGTCTCTGTCTCTGCCTCTCTGTTTCTTAGTTTCCCTCTGTATGTCTTTATCTTTGTCTCTGTATTCTTTGTCTTTGTCTCTGTCTTTTTCTTTGTCTCTCTGTCTGGCTGTCTCTTTCTATTTCTCTCTGTCTCTCTCTTTCTCTGTGTCTCTGTCTCTCTCTATGTCTCTCTGTCTCTATCTCTCTCTGTCTCTGTGTCTCTTTCTCTCTCTGTCTTTCTATCTCTGTCTCTGTCCCTCTGTCTCTCTCTTCTCTCTGCCTCCCTCTCTCTGTCTGTCTCTCGGTCACTTTTTCTCTCTGTCTGTGTCTTTCTGTCTATCTCTGTTCCTTTCTCTTTCTCTTCTCTCTGTGTCTCTCTTCTCTTTCTATGTCCCTCTCCCTGTCTCTGTCTCTCTCTCTCTCTGAATTTCTGTCTTTCTCTGTCCCTCTGTCACTTTCTCTGCCTCTCTCTGCTTGTCTCTCTCTTGGTCTCTTTCTGTCTCCATCTTTAGTCTCTTTGTCTCTGTCTCCCTATGACTTTCTGTCTCTCTGTATCTCTCTCTCTCTGTCTCTGTACCTTTGTCTCTTTCTCTGTCTGTCTCTGTCTCTGCCTCTTTCTGAATTTCTGTCTCTGTCTGTCCTTCTGTCACTTTCTCTGCCTCTTTCTGCTTGTCTCTCTCTCTCTCTCTCTTTCTGTCTCCGTCTTTCTGTTTCTCTGTCTTTGTCTCCCTCTGATTTCTCTCTCTCTCTCTCTCTCTCTCTCTCTCTCTCTCTCTCTCTCTCTCTCTCTCTCTCTCTCTCTCTCTCTCTGTAACCCTCTGTCTGTCTCTGTTTCTTGGTTTCTCTGTCTGTCTCTATTTTTGCCTCTATTTCTGTCTCTCTTTCTCTCCACACACACATATATACATACTCATATATGTATCCATGCACACAAACATGCACACACTCACTCTCTCTCTCTCTCACATACACACATACATACATATTCATATACCTTAATACCTAACAGACACACTTCTATACAATGGCACCAGTCTCTGTTGTTCTGTAAACAAGATCCCCTATCTGTCTCTCTCTCTTGGTTCTGCTCACCTTCTCTTGTCCCTTCCTTCTCCTGTCACCTTTCTGTCCACATGCCTAGATTGCACTCCCTTCTCGTTTCTAGCTTCTGGGACTAGGAGAAGCTCTGTGTTCAAATCTGGATGTGGACACTTACTCTCTCTGCAGAGGGCCCCATTTTTGAAGGTTCTGGAGCTTGATTACAGGATCAGAGCTTGCTTTCTCTTAGTGTGTCCCCTAAGATGCTGGGTGGTAAAACTTTGAGGGGGGACTTTAGCCAGAGGAATAAGGAAGAGGTATTATGTTTCCACTGCCCAGTTAGGTCTGGGCACTCTTAGGTTGCAGCATTTTGCAGGTATCGAAGTTTTGTCATCTATTCTAGTCTTGGGAAAATCAAAGGCAATGCTGGATGCCATCCCTTTTGTATTTGGTTTTCTTTTCAATTATCAGGACGTGCCTCCATCCCTTCACAGACGTGTGATGTATTGACTGAAGTATGTATGTCTCACTGCACACTAGTAAAAGGAATGAGGTCTTCCCGCGAGCGTAACTCCTTGCCGTCTCTCTCTCACGCACATAACACAGAAATCTATTTTACCCTCCAGTGACTTGCCAGTGGAGAAGATAGACTTGCTAATACCCTGCAAAGCCAACATAATTCTCTCTTACCTCCAGTGCTAAGGGTGTGTAGATTCGAATTCCACGGCCCCACTGCCACATGTGGGTGGTGGAGCTGGTAACTGTGTTGTTTCCCTGCAGCACCTGCTCAGAGTTACAGCTGGATTTAAAGAGCCAATTCACAAATGTATGTCAGGCAGTCTTCAAATTAGGCTTTCGACAGTGATGGTGGTACATGCAGTGGGTTCGTGGGGATGCACTGTCCCCTCATCCCAGCCATCAAAGGCGAGGTATTGTTTTGGGATCCATAAAAGATGAAGGTCGTCATTTTTTAATACTGCTAATTTCACATGAAATACCACTGACAAATAAATAAAAAGGCGGCATTCCTGGGACATGGCAAATGCCTTTCCTGCCTGCTGTGGGCTCTGTTTTGTGTTCTTTCCAAAGGGGCACCATTGTTTACTGACAAGACTTCTTTGTAATAACCTTTGGTGCTATGATAAATGTCTCCAACTTGGGACTCAAAGCTGCCTGAAAGACTTTATGGCTACTTTGTCCATTAATCCCCCATAAACTTTGGGGCTACAATTCTATTTGTTCCTTGAATATTTGGTGCAGTTTCCCTTTAATGGTTAGCATACTCTTTCACATCTGGATCCAATTAATGACCACTCGTTATGTGAACCTAATTATCTGTCTCTACATATGCTCAGCAGAGACATCATTATTAATAAGAATTTGAGTGAGGCTTTCCATTTCCAAATGACTCTGTGTGTGTGTGTGTGTGTGTGTGTGTGTGTGTGTGTATGTTTTATGAGGTATTCTTTGAAAGCTTGGCTCCTACCTCAGTCTAAACCCCTCATTTTACAAAAATGATGAGAAATGGAGGCAATAGGAAGTTGAGCAACTTAGTTTTGACCCCCATTCCCATTTCTGATAAAGGGAATACAAAGGGCTAAATGGACTCAAAATATATTTAAACAAGATTGGTTTTAAGAGGAGGTGACGACTTCCAGGGGCCTGAAAGTCTTGCCATACCTTGCCTCGAATATCTTTGCAATTAGCACAAAAAGACATGAAATTCCATAATCAAGCCTCCATTTCTTGGACTTAGTGCCTTGCAAAGCAAGAGGCTATAATGGAAAATGAGCTGGATTGAACATAAAGGCAATTGAATTTTAGTCATGGGTCCACCACTACTTTAATATGGGGCCTCAAGCAAACCACTTAATATTTTTTGATCGTTCATCTGAAAAGTATGAGAGTTAGATTTAACGATCCCCATAGTTCTTCCTTTCTAGTTCTGCCATTCTACAATCCATACCTCACTTGAAATAATACTATCTAGGTGACATAGTGGATGGAATGCTAGAGTTGGAATCAAATCCTGTCTCAGGTCTTTACTAACTCCATAATGTTTTTATGAATCACTTAACCTCTTATAGAGCTAATAACAACAACTCTCTCTCTCTCAAGGTTGCTAGAGGATCAAATGAAATAAAATATGGAAGGCATTGTGTAAATATTAAGGTGCTAGTTTTATTTCTTCATCGTCTTTATTATTATACTATATAATTATTCAGTATTATTGTTATTGTATGATCATTTTCTGAGAGTGAATTCTGATAGAGAGAAGGATGAAGGGGACATTAGGGCATTAGTTGTGTAAGAAAACTTGGACAGATTAGATGAGAAGGCATTTATTAAGTAATAACTATGTGTTTGAACAGAAGCAGAATTAGGGAATATTTAAAAATGGGATAAAACTGTATCATAAGTAGGATCTCAAGTTCTAAAGGACTTTAGGGCTCATCTAATCATGCATTTTTTTTTCCTGAGGCACTTGGGATTAAGTACCTGACGCAAGGTTACTCAGCTAGGAAGTGTTAAGTGTCTGAGACCATATTTGAATTCAGGTCCTCCTGATTTCAGAGCTGGTACTCAATCTATTGCACATCTAGCTGTCACCATGCCTTTTTTTAAGCTTTTTATTTTCAAAACATATGCATGGATAATTTTTCAACCTTGACAAGTATAATCTTTTGTTTCAGATTTCCCCCTCCTTTTCCCCACTCCCTCCCCAGATGGCAAGCAATCCAATATGTTATACACATTAAAATATGTTTAATCTGATATGTATAAACATTTATACAATTCTCTTGTTGCCCAAGAAAAATCAGATCTAAAAGGAAAGAAAATGAGGAAGAAAACAAAATCCAAGTGAACAACATCAAAAAGCCACGTCCATCAGAATTGCTCTTCATACAATCTTGCTGTTGCTCTATATAATGATCTCCTGGTTCTGCTTATTTCACTCAGCATCAGTTCCTGTCTCTCCAAGCCTCTCTGAAATCATCCTGCTGATCGTTTCTTACAGAACAATAATATTCCATAACATTTATATACCATAACTTGTTCAGCCATTCTCCAACTGATGGGCATCCACTCAGGTTCCAGTTCCTTGCCACTACAAAAAGAACATTTTTGTACATACAGGCCCCTTTCCTTCCTTTAAGATCTCTTTGTAATATAAACCCAGTAGTAGCACTGCTGGATCAAAGTTTGATAACTTTTTGAGCATAGTTCCAAATTGCTTCCCAGAATGGTAGAATGTATTCACAATTCCACCAAGAATGTATCAGTGTCCCACTTTTCCCACATACCCTCCAACATTGGTCATCTCCTATCATTTTAGCCAATCTCAGAGGTGAGGAGTGGTGTCTCAGAGTTGTTTTAATTTGTATTTCTCTGATCAATAGTTAATGATGCCTTTTTATGCCAGGGGAAAGTTAGATTAAAATACTTGCAGTAACTTATTTAAAGAGCTAAAAAGAAGAGCTAAATTTTGAATTTGAGTTCTTTGACTCAAGGCTCTGACTGCAGGCATGGTAAGCAAACTTCATCTAGACTTAGAATTAAGATTGAGGTTTAAGACCTATAACTTCCTAGGTCATTATTGTTTAATCTATTGCTATTCCTTAGATTGTAAACTCCTTGAGGGGAGGAACTATCTTTTGCTTCTTTTTATATTCCTAGTACTTAGTACAAAGTACCTGGCACATAGTAGGTGTTTTACAAAATGTTAATTGGTTGATTCTTTAAAATGTATGACTTTGTAATAAGAACCCAAGGGTATAGTAGCAGGAAGTGTATGTGAAGATTCCCTTATTATATTTATCTAAGTGGCACATGGATATCCCCCACCCCCACCTGCCTACCTTGAAATAGACTTTAAGGTTAACATATAATATAGTTTCCTCATTTTCCACCAATTAACATATGTTTGATGAACACTTTATATAAATCATTCAAAACATTATAAGGGATATAAAAGAGCATACACCTGAACCCTGCCTTACATTCTATAGTAACTAGGGAAACAAGATTTATTCAAATAGAAGGCTACCTAACAGTACAAAGCTTACTATATATATATATATATATATATATATATATATATATATATATATATATATATATATATATATATATATACACATATATATATACACATATACATATGTGTATATGTGTATATGTGTGTATCTATATATGTGTGTGTATATATCTATCTATCTATCTAGATATGTATATATCTATATATATCTATATATTATTCCTCAAAACAACTCTAGGAAGCCCATTATAATATTAACCTGATTTACATAATTGAGAAGACTTAAACAGACAGAGGCTAAGAAACTTGCATAGAGTCATAGTACTAGGACGAGTCTGTGATTGGATTTGAATTCAGATCTTCTTGAATATAGAGCCAGTACTCCATCCACTGTACCACCTAGCTGTTTTTATGGTTCATGCAAGGGAAGGGGCTCAAGAGGAAGTAGAGGCTGGGATGGTTATAGAAAAGATACGATTTCATATAGTCTTCTTAAAGATGGATAGGCTTTAGATAACCGAAGAGATGAGAGTTAGAAATTTTAGATAAGAAGGAATAGCTTAAAATGTAGAGTCAGAACTCTGGAGAAATATACTTGAAACAAGATGTCAAATCAGAGGAATTGATGAGACAATGGTTATGTAGTTTACATATACTTAGTACTTAGCATGATGATGTAATAGTTCTACAGTTGATATAATTATAATTCAGTATATAAGGACCAATAAAAACTGAAGAGAGACATGCTATCTCCCACCATCTGGAGACAAACTCAGCCAGACAGAGAAGATTTGACCAGCCTCATGGTGGCTCTCCTCCCTCCTTCATTCCTCCACTGAGACCAAGGCCTGCCTGAAGGTCCCCTAGAAAGCTATCCACGCCCCACAAGAAGGAGATCATAAACACTTTGGACTTTATTCCTGACTATTCACATGATGATTATTCTGCTGAAAACAAAGCCCATTTGGAAGATCTCTGGATGGGTCTTGATTTCAGCAGAATAATCACCATCACCACAAGAATAGTGGTGTCCAAAGTCTTCATTGTCTCTTTCAGTCTCCCAGTCTAAGTCAGCAGTCTCAGACAATCAGCCAGTCAGAAGTCTGCATATCTCAATGTAATGTCCTGCTTTCTAGAGTCCCCAAGTTGGGGTAACAAAATGTACTCTTGCTTTCTAGAGCCCCCACACCAGGGTGGATTAAAATATAGTGTCCAGACTAGCTCTCTGGAGGATCTCAGAACCAGCCTGAGTCCTTGGTCTTAGTGGAGAAGTGATGAAGGCAGGAGAGCCACCATGAGGCTGGTCAAGTCTTCTCTGTCTGGCCGAGTTTGTCCCCAGTTTATATACTCTATTACAATTAAATCAATTCATCATACTGAGTATAAACCAATCATTATATCACTAGGGAACCATTATTTGTTGTAAGATTAAATTAATCATATTGAACTAGAGAATTAATCACCATGCTAAACTAGATAACCATTGTGTGATCAATTCCACTGAGTTAACACCTTGTAAGAATCCTTGCCTCAAAAATATTTCTCCAGGGTTCTGGCCCATTACACTAAAACAAGCAAGAGGCAGGCAAATGCAAGGACTTTTTAGGGAACAGTGAATATATTTTTTGGAATAAAAATGTATTTATATAAATGCTGAGGGGTAATACAAAATTGGAAAGGTGGGTTTTGGTTTTATTACAGAAAATCTTAAGTATCAGATTATGGACATCTTACTTTTTTCTGTAAAACAAATGGAAAAAGTATTGAAGGTTTTACAGTGGGAGATTAGTATGAGATAAGGCTAGTAATTGAGTAATGATGATGACAATGATTGATGGAAAATGTGTGTGTGTGTGTGTGTGTGTGTGTGTGTGTGTGTGTGTGTGTGTATGTTATATGTAAACTTTGTCCAAAAGCACATTGGTATCAAACTCTCTCCTTATTGACGGAGATGAATGCCTTCCTCTGAGGGGCAGGATAGCGTTGGCAAGAGAGTTGAGAAAGCTCCAGCTTTTGGCAGCTCCAGATCTTTTGGGATTCTTTAAGCAAGAGGATCATTCAAGCACATCATTGATTAGCTTCCAACTTTGGGAGAAAAGATAGAAGAAACTAGTCCTATTTCAAACTGCTGAATGAAAAATTTGGGGAGATCTGAAGGAAGTGAAAGTCTTTACAATGTCCCTGTTCCCAGCTTGCTCCTCTAGAAATTTTGAGTTTCTCCTTGGTTGAGATAGGACCCTTCTTCTTGGTTGACATGAGTTACTTCGTTCCCAATGAAAGTGTTCTTTCACTCTCCATTCGTTTGTTATATATGTTCCTATGTTTAAATTCTATGATATCTGTTCTGATACTGCTTTGATCCACTTACTGATGGATTTTTTTTGCTATTTGCTATGTGTGGTCATTGTGAAATAGGTATTAGATGGTGACAGGATCAAGTCTTAGATGTAGAACTCTGAGTCCCCATCTTGCCAAATGATGAAATGATCAAAAGTTACATGGAACCCAATCCTATTTAAGGCAGAAAGTATACTTCTAGCCTGGTATCCATCTGTCTTCGAGGAGAAAGTCAATCTCCTGATTCCTCTCCTGGAAGGAATTAAAGTCTCCTTTGGATAAGGTTGTGGGAAGAAGAGGTTAGAGCTGTCTATTCTATGTCCCTGTGAGTCAAACAAGCATAGCATCTTCACTATCCATGAGCCCTTTTTACATTTATCTGTTGCTATAAGGGATGAACACTATTATTAATACATATACAGATCATAGTAGATTATGTAGTAGAAAATTATTATAATAGATTATATTATATGGATTATATTATAGTGGAAAAGTCAGGAAATATAGTCTATTAGAAAGAACATGGGCTTTGGCATCAGGGGATCTGGGTTCAAATCTTGCTTTTGTCTATTAATACAGAGTGACTTTTGAGTAGTCACTTTTTCCTGCTGGATATTAGTTTCCTTATTTGAGTGTTTGAACTTTGATGTCTAAAGGCTTTTCTAGTAATACAGTTTTATGAAGGAAGTAGTGTGGCAATAAGATTCTTAACTGCACTGGGGACAGTCGAAATTCACCTTAAATCCTACTTGGAAATATGTTTACTCATATTTGATTTGCCTCAGGCCCTGTGAAAAAGCTCATTAACCCTTCCTAAAAGCTCTGCACACTCTCATTTTTTACACTCCCTTTTTAGTGCTAAGCAGGTTCTGGTTGAGCTAAGACTACACAGGAGTTTCGACAAATCCTAATAATAATATACTTTCTTGAAATAAGATCTTTATATTCTTCTGTTCCTAATTCCCTCTGGTACCCTTGCATAAAATGCATGAAATCTCCTCATTATTGCTTAAATGCCCTTGCTGATATATAAAAAAAGTATTTCATTGTGGGAATTTTCTTTCAAACACCTGTTCATTTTTTATCTGAAAATACTCTTTTAGTTCAAGGTTATCTCTCTCCTCTCCTCTATTTTCCTCTTCTATCTTCTCTCTTCTCTCCTCTCCTTTTTTTCTCTCTCTGTCCCCCTCCCTCCCTCTCTCTCTGTGTCTCTGTGTCTCCTTTTGTCTCTGTCTGTCTCTCTCTTTCTCTCTGTCTCTTTCCCTCCTTCCCTTCCTTTCTTTCTTTCCCCCTAAAATATCATTATACACATACACACACATACATATACATATTAACAAGCATTAAGCCTATGGAATCTGTTTTCTCCTCCAGTCCACTGAGAAATATAGTGATCAGCTTTCTCTATCCAGATGTGGTTTAATTGTTTAACATAAAGACATATGCTGAGATTTAGGGAGAACTCCCTCCAGAACTCAGTATTATCATTATGTGCCAATTTAAAGCCATCAATGATCAACCAGAGATCTTTTCTGCCCTTCAATTAAAACATACTAGATGGGCAGGGTATGGCAAACCAGATGCAATAATTAAGAGAATAGTTTAACTGTTCATATTGCACATTGCTGTTTGCAACACCATGACCATTAAACAAAAAGGGAAGCCAAGAAGGGTTGTATGGTCTCATAAAAATTCCATTTGGCTTGGAAATACAGAACCATTATACATTAATGTTAAACACACCAAGAGATAATTTACACAGGCATGAGTCAACTGTGTCAAATAATTAAATAGAGGAAATGTACCTATGGTAAAAAAATGGTCACAAGCTCTCTTTTCCCTCCTTCCAAATAAACAAAAGAAAAACAGTCACCACTTGGATTTGGGAATTCTCTTTGGAAGCTAATCTGCTGGGGGGAAAGACATAAGGATGGATTCTCTCTACTTGGGGAAACTTCTCTCAAAGCTCTTGTGCATTTCTCCACTGAGTATTTAGCAAGGTTGCTTAATTAGACAGTAAAGATGTTAAATGAATCAATTAGATGGAAAATAATTAATACATAATATATTTAATATACATAATTAATATATACATATTTCACACTACAATATCCAATATAATTAAATAATAATAGTAATGCAGGACATGATGATGATGATGATGATGATGATGATGATGATGATGATGATAAATTGATATGGCACTTTAAGATTTGCAGAATGTATTGCTTATGTTATTCCATTGATTCTTGCAACAACTGAGAAAACTAGGTTTTATGAGAGTCCTTATTTTATAGATGAAGAAATTCAAGTTGAGAGACAACAAGTGACTTGCTCAGGACTCCACACCTAGTATATATTTGAGGTGGTATCTGAATTGAGATCTTATCTACTATGTCTGGAGGGAACTCTCAGGATGAAAAAAATATATATTTATAAATGCTCTGCAAATTAAAATCTTAGAAAGTTTCCTGGAAATACTGAATGGTGAGTCATCTAATAAGCATTGGAGACAGAACTTGAATTCAGGTCTTCCAGATCTGGGTTGACCCTTTGATTGTACTACCTTTAGTGAATGAAGTATATAGCATTTTTAGGTGGCATTAAAATATAAGCCATGACCTTTTGTTTAGACAATTCAGAATGACTAGGAGTAATAGGAGGACCTTGGGATCAGATCTCCCCACAAATCCTTACTCACTGTGTGACCACAGGAAAGTCATTTTAAATGTCTTTAGTCTCAATTTCATCATCTGTAAAATGGGAATAAGAATGGCATATGCTTTTAGAGTTATTATGAGGACCAAATGAGATATATTTAAAACACTTTGCAAACTTTAAAATACTATTAACTGTTATTATTATTATTGCTAATAATGGTAATATATTCTATCTTTTTTTCCTGTCCTTCTTTGTCTTCTCTTTCCCTTGTTCTATTAACTCTCTATTTGGTATCATACTTATGGAACATGTCGTTTGTACCTACTCAACTCATTTTAACTTCAAATGTATAGACCTTCCAAACCTCACAAGGTCGCTTTCTAGCCAGTCATCTCAAGATAATCTTCAATTAAGATCAACAAAGAATAAAAGTGGCTATGTGCTCATAGTTGCCATAGCCTTGTGGGAGATAGGGTAGCTAACTTTCCCATTGGTTACTTCTGTGTGTGTGTGTGTGTGTGTGTGTGTGTGTGTGTGTGTGTGTGTGTGTGTATGTGTCCTGGAACTATTTGCAAGTTTGGTGAAATACACAATGTCCTATATAAAAATGTTTTTAAATAATTGAAAAAAAATTCAATTATAGATAGAAAGTAGTAAAAATAATGATCATGTTTTCTCATCCTAATCAATATATTCTCAGAAATCTATCTATAGACTTTTTTTTGCCCAAGTAGAATGTAAGCTCTAAATAAGAGAGGTTGTTTTATTTTTGTGTCACCTGCAAATAGCAGACTTGAACATAATAGGTGTTTTGCACATATCCATTTGATACCCTGAAATGAAAAACAAAAGGCATCAGAAAATCTTTCAGTTTATATTTCATCATACAAAATCCTAAGGCTAGATATTTAACCAGAGGAGATTAAAATGTTCAATTTTGGTCTTTTAAATCAAATTTTCTAGAACATGTTGAATGTTTTGCCAGGGAGAATATCTTAGTTTTTGCCATTTTAGAGTTAGGAAGGCTTCTAACTACTTGTGTTAATAAAGAGTCCTGCCATCTGGGGGGAAACAAGCCAATATGACCTTTAGTTATATGGTGGTAAACAAGGGAAGAAATAGGTTTCTTTTGTAGGAGGAAGTTAAGTAAGTATAATTTGGATTGGAGTAGTCCAGTATATGAAATATTTTGGTTCTTCAGAATTTTTGTAAGTTCCCCAAATGGATTTCAGCATGTAGACAGTGCTCTGAATTCTCTTGTCTCAAATTAAGCTTCTGAGTGAAGAGATACCCAATGTTCAGTTAAGATCTGAAATTTCAGGATAGGTACTGGCTGCTAAATTAATGAATCAATCAAGCACCTTTATACAAAAGGAAATAGGCCTAGGGAGCCTGGCAAAGAAAAAGAAAAGGGAATTTATCCTTTATGTAGAAATCAATAAAGGGAATTACATGAAGTAGTATTATTGAGTACTTATCTGTGTATGTGATCTAATCTAGAGTAGAATCAAGCTACTTGATAAAAAGAAATGTTTAGTTTATGATTTCTAAACCTAGTGACTGGCACATATTAGGCATTTAACAAGTGCTCATTGATTGATTTAGTATTTACATTTTATTAGTTTAATTCAATCCAATACATTTATTAAGTGCTTCTGCATCAATGGAAGGAGTACCCAAAGAATGAGGGATCATAAACCATGAAACCTAACCCTGTTGAAAGGAAACCTCTCTATAAAAAAGAATTGAGTGGGCAGATTAATGTTTAATAACCAGCTCTCTGGGAAAAATATACATGAGACACACTTTTAAGTTTAATCTACATTATTACCATTTTCTCCATAACTTTCTTAAGTCTAGAAAATCAATAAAACACAAAGCAAGCTTTGATTTATAACATTTGATGATTTCCGAGGTGAAATGTTCATAATAAAAATTTAACAATTGGATCTTGCCAGTGATAGATGGCTTCTCCACATTCCTCAAGGGAATGGATTGTCAAAACATTTTTAAAGCATTTACATTGCTCAAAGTACTATTCTAAACAGTAGGAACTGATAATCATAATCATAAATAGCTAATATGTACATAGTGTTTTAAAATTTGCAAAGCACACATAAAATTTCATTTGAGCTATACAACAACCCTGAAAGTTAGGTGTTATATTTGTTATACCCATTGAACAGATAAGGAAATCAAGGCTGAGATTAAATGACACGACCAGAGTCATACAGTAAAGTGTCTAAAATAATATTTGAATGCTTTCTATCTTCAAATCTAACATTTTATCTACTATTCCCTCCCTACCTAATAATTCCTTCTCTTAGGGAATATTGTAATTTGGAATGAGAACACATGAAAAGGTCTTATGTTCATATTTAGTTCATAATAATTCATGCAAATGCCATATAACACTTATGTAAGGAAAGTTACAGGACACATGACAAGAACATGAGGTTGTAGAACAAGAGCAGATCAGATGGTACCCTATTAAGAACATAGTAGGTTCAAGGATTAGGTTACAGTAGGACTATGATCTATGTTTGACAGAGATGGGAATGTATGAGTCAGCACCACTGATAATGACTGCAGTCTGCTAAGTGGCACATTGGATAGGAGTAGCAGGACTGAACTCAAGAAGACTTGAATTTAAATCTGGCTTCAGACACTTACTAGCTGTGTGACCCTGGGCAAGTCACTTAAACCCATTTGCCTCAGTTTCCTCATTTGAAAAAATGAACTGACAGAGTAAATGGCAAGCCATTCTAATGTCTTTACTAGGATTACCCAAATGAGTTCATGAAGAGTTAGACACAAGTGAAACAACTAAACAACAAGCATAAAAACAAAAACAGCAAGAACAACATAATAATCATTGGCAGGGAACTAATTAATAGAGAAAAATAGTTTAACTGAGGAAGAGAAAACTTCATGATTCATTTTAATGATAGCATTTGGTACTGCTCTGTCTATAGATGACCACTGATGATATGGAAACAGGGTCTGGACAGTGAAAAAAAGGACTTCAGCTTCCTACCTTAATGGTTAGTAAGATTGGCTGGTCAAGGTTGTTGACTAGCTGATTGGGCAAGCAATTTGCTATAGATTATATATGCACAACCATATTAAACATATTTCCACATCAATCATGTTGAGAAAAAAAAGAATCAGAATAAAAGGGCAAAATGATGAGAAAGAAAAACACAACAAAACCAAAAATGGTGTGCGACAATCTGTATTCAGTCTCCATAATTATTTCTCTGCATGTGGATAGTATTTTTCCATCATTAGTCTTTGGGATTATATTAGATCATTGTATTATTGAAAAGAGCAAAGTGTGTCATAGTTGATTATCACATAATCTTGCTTTTGCTTGGTACAATAGTTCTGCTCATTTCACTCAGCATTAGTTCACTAAGGTCTTTCTAGGTTTTTCTGAAATCCACCTTCTCTTCATTCTTATAAAACAATAGAATTCAGTTACATTCATATATCACAATTTGTTCAGTCATTCCCCAGTTGATGGGGAGAAAGTTCTTCTATAACCACAAAGAGAGTTTTATATAAATATATTCATACATGCAGGTCTCCCTTCTCTTTTAAAATAATCTCTTAAAGATACAGTCTTAGTAGTGGTATTTCTGGTTCTAAGGTTATACATAGCTTTATAACCCTTTAGGCACAGTTCCAAGTTACTCTCCAGAATGGTTGGATCAGTTCACAACTCCACCAACAATATAGTAGTGTTTTGATTTTTACATATCCTCTCCCACATTTATCATTTTCCTTTTTTTTTTTTTTTTTTGGTCATAGTAGCCAATTTGATAGGTGTGAGGTGGTAGCTCAGAGTTTTTTCATTTGTACTTTTCTAAACAGTAGTAATTTAGAACATTTTTGTCATATGACTTAGCTTTAATTTCTTCATCTGAAAATTTCTTCTTCATAATCTTTGGCAACTTACAAAATTTTTTATCTTTTATCTTTTGTTTGGTCATAAATTTTCCCCTTCTATGTACATTTAATAGGTAAACTATTCCTTGCTCTCCTAATTTGTCTAATTATATAACCATTTTGACCATATCTTGGAAAAGGTATTAGATATTGGTCAATGCCTACCTAGTTTATATCATACTATTTTCCAGTTTTCCTGGCAATTTTTGTCAAATAGTGAGTTCTTATGCCAGAAGTTGAAGTCTTTCAGTTTACCAAACAGTATATTACTATAGTCATTGACTATTGTGTCTTGTGTACCTAACCTATTTCAGTTATTCACCATGCTATTTCTAACATCAAACAGTTTTGATGATTGCTGGTTTATATTGTAGTTTTAGATATGCTATTGTTAGGCCCCCTTTCTTTGAAATGTTTTTTTTATCACTTTCCTTAATATTTTTGATGTTTAGTTCTTGCTGATAAATTTTATTTTTTTTTCACTCTATAAAATAATTTTTGGTAGCTTGACTGATTGGTGGCACTGAATAAATACATTAATTTTGATTTAATTGTCATTTTTAATATATTGTCTTGACCTACCCATAAGTGTTTGACATTTTTCAATTGTTTAGCTATAACATTGCCTGAAAAGTGCTTTGTAATTATGTTTATGTAGTTTTGAGATTTGTCTTGACAAGTAGAGTGCAAAATATTTTTATGAATTATATTTATATAAGTAATATATTTATATATGTATTATCTACAGTTACTTTAAATGGAATTTCTCTTTCTACTTGGTGTTCATTTATAACAGTGAGAGGATGGCAATTGAGGACACTGAACATGCAGTCATTATTAAATGACATGATTATAAGTAGAGCATCCGTTTAGAGGTTATAGACTTACTGTCTATAGAATTGAATTTTGCTATTTTTGTATTCCTTAATCTAGTCTACTGCTCTCCAAACTATGTAAAATAAGAGGAAAAGGAGAGGAAAAAGATAGAATGTTGAGAGAACTTGGGATGATTTGAGTTCAAGTCCTCATCTTACATACTGTTTACTAAATACCATCATTTTCTTCTGGAGCTATGTTCATGTTGCTCTTTCATTACAGGGCAGTTGTTCACCATTAGAGGTGATGATCCTTGTCACATAGTATTAACTAGGTATCCCATCATTAGTCTCATGGCAATTGCTGAACATGGAAGCATTTCTTAACTGGGAGTGTTTAATCACTCCTGAGCATTGCTTTGTGGATTGCTCAGGACTCATGTGAATATTGGATTGATTGTCTCGAGTGGTCCTATATCACTGCATCTTTTGCTTCTGTCTCTTTTCTATTTATAGAGCCATTCTGGTTTCCGGTCCAGTTTAGGCTTAAGGAACATGATAATATGATGGAAAGGAAGCTGGATTTGTTGTTTAAAGAACCTGTTTTGAAACTTTGAATGACCTTGAATAAGGAGCTTGATCTTTCTGGACCTCATTAAAAAAATCTTATATAAGAAAGTTAGATGATCTCCAAGTTGTTTTTCAACTCTAAATCTATGATTTTATGAGTCACTTCTACCAAAGTAATATTGTTAACATATAAACCCTCATCACTCTTCCCTAGACTATTTCTGTAGAGTTCCAATTGGTGTTCCAGTTTCAGGTCTCTCATTTCTCTAATGTATCCTCCAGTCATGTCATGATAGATAACTTTCCTGCTCAATAAACTGTAGTGGCTCCCTCTTACCTGTAAGATCAAATAAAAACTTTTGCTTGACATGAATTGCCTTTCGTTACTGAATCCAACTTGTCTTTATAATTTATACTCTATTTCCCTTCATTCATTGTTTGGTTCAGTTAAAGTGGTCTTCTTGTTTTTCATATTAACTTTCTATTACAAGCCTTTCCACATCTTTATTATGTTTCCTCTTTATCCCAAACTTTTAAAATTCCTATATTATTTCAGAACTTAGCTCAAATATCTTTTCCTTAATATGTTTCTAATACTCCTATCTACTAGTACCTCTCCCTCAAATTTTATACATATATTTATTTACATATATATAAACATACATATATTCTATATACTATATATATGCATATACATGTATCTATCTATCTATGTTGTCTATTGTTACTTCTGATAAGTTCTTTAGGATGGTAGGCTATTTAAATTTTGTCTTTATCTCCTTGGTATCTTGCACTGGGCAGCCACTGGATTCAGTATGCATTTATTGTGTCTACTATATTCTAGGCACTAGTGCCAGGATATAATTAAGAAACACAGTCCTTGGCCTCCATGAACTTACAATCTAACAAGAGGAGACAACACACATGAGGGATTGTATTAAATGCTGATTGATTGATTGACTGGTTTGTAACTTGTAAGCTCTTTGGGGTGTTACTTTCTATCCTTCTAAATGCATCAGTACTTCAGGGGAAGGTGAGGCTGACATCTCCAGGCTAGTCACCACACCTAGCCAAGAAAACTTCATCTCCACGCTCTTTGGTGTTTTCTGTGAGTATGTCTAGACAGAGATCACAGTTTTTTTCTTGCAGATAATTATATCATTTAGGATTGGACATGCTCAACATTCTCTCTGGCTTATCATCAAATGATTTTGAGACCAAACAAAAGATAAATGATGGATTTGAGGTCATTGCTATTCTGAATAAATAATTTTATTATACAAATCTATTGATGGCAGAATCATTTGTTCTCACATTGTATCTTTGCTTGGGAAAGTAGACTTAAAGAAGACTTCAGAAGACCGAAAGAAATCCTTCCACGAACACATATTAATTTTCTCTCAGTTAAATTCCCCTTTCTGTGCCTCCATTCTTCCTCCCTCCCCTCCCCTCCCTCCCATACTCCTTTCCTTCCTTCCTTCCTTCCTTCCTTCCTTCCTTCCTTCCTTCCTTCCTTCCTTCCTTCCTTCCTTCCTTCCTTCCTTCCTTCCTTCCTTCCTTCCTTCCTTCCTTCCTTCCTTCCTTCCTTCCTTCCTTCCTTCTTTCCTTCCTTCCTTCCTTCCTTCATCGGTGTTAATTTGGCCAGGGTCACAGAGCTACAAAATATTAAGTGTCTGAGACCAGATTTATGCCTCAATTATTTCATGTGTAAAGTAGGATTGCTGAAAAGTCTTCAAGCTCTTAATCCAGGATGTTATGATCTCATTCTGCCTTCTTTGAATTATATAAACTTTTGTCTTTATCCCACTCTTGAACCATGTGATACAGTTGAAGGAAATCTTTCCTGACTTGGATTTCTAGGGTATCCAGCCTTTTCTCTTTTAGCCATTTTCCTGTTGGCTCTTAGTCAAAATCTCCTATTTCCAGCAAGCTTCTTTGGACTCCCAACCAGTCATCTCCTGGGGAGACATCTTCCTGCTTTCTAGACCTTCCATTTCCTTCACTATGAAACCTTGACCTCAATTGGCCAGACATAGCAAGAACCCAATTAACAAGCATCCATTTGTGTGTGCTGTGCTCTTTGTCCACACTCAACCTCTGACCAGTGAATCCATGATCTGAAAAATTCAAGATCCTTTTTCAGTTTCCTTTGGGATGGAACAAGGAAGGGCTAGTAGGCTGAGAGCCAAGCTGCCTCACCTAAATTCACCCTTTTCCCACTTTAGGACATACAGTTTAGAGACAAAGCAGAAAACTACAATCCAAATCTTCCACAAAAAACAAACCCAAAAAAATTGTAAGGAGCCTGATTGTTTTGAAAAGTTTTTTATATATTCCCTCCCTACTCTCTACCACCCCCCTGAATGCTCTGGATGGACTTTTTTCCTGTCTTACTGCCACAGCCAAAGGAAAAGGGTCAGGTGAAGTTTCAGAGGTTAAAAAGAAAGTCTTCCAAGGGGAGGAATGAGTTTAAATTATTCAGAGATCGTCCATCTTCCTTGCTCAGCTTCCCATTTTATATTAGTGTCACATTTCTGGTGGTAAATGTCTTTGGGAGAGTTGTTTGTAAGAAACAAGTATGTCTGTGTGGGCAACTTCAAAATTAAAATATATGAAAAAGGGACATGAAGTTCTAAGTTATTCTGCTTTGCCTCTGAAGGGTTGCTATCTCTCTTTTCTCTGGCTCTGTTTTCCAAAGGCATCGCAAAGGCATTATGAGCTCCATAATCTCTTCAAATTCTTTTTCTGAGGCTGAGACTGGAATGAGACCAGTCTCCTCCTCCCCTCAGCAAAGCAGATCCTGCTTTGAGCACTCATGATTTTTCTTCTCAAAAGCCTTATGCTGCTTGTTGGAGGCCTTTGAATGACAGGTCTGACCTGTTCGAATTATTTACTTCTTATTTGATTTATTTTAAGTACACCCATTGCCCAAGGGCTTCCAGGACTCATGGGTGAAATACAACTACAACAGTTTGAGGAAGGCCAGCAGCCTGCCCATTACTCAGTGCCAGGCTGGAGAGTCAATCTCAGCTGGCTTTCCCCACAGAGGAACACACTGAAACCAACTGGGTTTCCTGGAAGTAACTCAAAATATCAGATTCAAAAATCGTAGCAACCTATAGAGCATGGCAATATTCTTTCCCTGGCCCAAGCTCAGGTCGCACTCTGCTAAATACTCACCTGGCAGGAGTCTGCTGGCAGACCAAAAATGAGTTCTGCCATATCATTGAGAAAGCCTTCTTCAACACCTCCCAGTTCTGTTTCCTTCCCACCAATGGTGATATTGGTGGAATTTCAGCATTGGCAAAGCTTATGTGTTGTGGATCAAGTCAGAAGATAAGCTAAAGGGATTGTTTCTATCATATGGAGAGGCTACCTGCTAAATAAACAGGGAGTTAGAAGAATTTCAAGGCTCAGGGGAGAAATGTGTTGGGTCAATGGGCCTGAAAAAAAACTGATTATTTTGTCCTGTCTGCCAAGCAAATATACTGGGGCTGGTGATCTCCTGGGACACACATTGGATGAAATGAGAGTAGAGAGGCTGGTCATTATGTGTTCCCATCTCCCAAACATAAAGGGTTGGTAAGAGGAAGAATTTTGCAAATTGATAAGGAAATTTTTGCCTTTGAGGCTACTTCTGCCCTGTGATAGGAACAGTTACTTTTATGTTCTTTCCCAATTTGGTCACCTACTAATACCCTCCCTCTCAAATCATTTTATAGTTAGCTATTATGTAGTTATTTAAATAACTACATTTGTGTATTTTGTCTTAATTTAATTATATACACACAGGATATATGTGTATATACATGTTTCCCTCTATATATGTCATTCCACTTTTGTAAATATATGTATATATGTATGATACATATTATACATATATAATGTATGTATATGTATAATATATGTGTACATAATATATAATATATGTGTGTATCTATTAATCACCTACTATTTCCTATTTCTGTCTATGTATCTATACATCTATATACAATAAAGCTTATACAACCTTTGTATAAGATATGCATACTATTTAAAAATAAACCAATTATATATAATTATATATATGTTATATATATAATTATATATATAATTACTCTCAAGTAAACATATACATATGTCAATTTAAGTCAATAAGTATTTATAAAAAGCTCATCATTGTACTAAATGCTGGATATAAAAATATAGGCACAGAGAAAGATAGTTCCTGGCTTGAAGAAGCTTGAATTCAGTTGGGTGAGTTTAACACATAAAATGAAGCTGAAAGGAGAAGTGGGGGAGAGGAAGAGAAAAGAAAACAAGAAAGCAGAGGAGAAGAAGAGAGGAGGGAGAAGGAGAGATTGGAATGGTGGCAGATGGGGTCATTATACATGTCTTCAAAGATTTTTAGGATTGCTATATGGAAGAAAGATTAGGCATGTTCAGCATTATATATGCCAGATGCAAGAGCAGAAAAAATGAGTAGAAATACATATTAAAACCAAAAATATGGAGGTAGCTGGATGACTCAGTGAATAGAGAACTGGCCCTGAAGTCAGGAGGACCTGAGTTCAAATCCAGCCTCAGACAATAGATTCTAGCTGTGTGACCCTGGGCAAGTCACTTTACCCCAATTGCCTTAGCAAAAAAACAAAACAAATGAAAAACCAAAACCCAAAACAATAAAAAAGCTAGATTGAGAAAATAGTAATACTAGATATTAGGAAATAGTAAATTGGAAGTTATGAGAATATACTAAGGTTAGAGTTGTCCAAAAAAGTGAGACTGCATGCCATTTTATGACAAGGATTCATTTTTGTGTACAGGTTGAATTAGAAGGGCATTAGGTTCTGTTTTAAAAGTGTCAACATTCTGGTTAAGCTTGAAGAAAAGGAATTCTTGCCTTTTCATATGCTCACTTTAGTTCTTATGCTATCAAGAAGCTTCTTGACATATATGATTTAAGCCTTTATCTCCTGAGTCAAGTAAGTCTTAAGGCCTGTCCAAAACCTTCCAAGAAAAAACAAATGATTAGATAGATAATTGGTTAAATTAATTAGCAGCTAAATTAATTAATGAATAATTAAATAAACGAATGGATGGATAAATGAATGATTAAGTAACTACCCTGTTGTTCAGTTGCTTCACACTCTGACTCTATGTGGGGTTTTCTTGGCAAAGATACTGGAGTGCATTGCCATTTCCTCCTCCAGCTTATTTCACAGATGAGCTAACTGAGATAAAAAGAGTTAAGTGACTTGTCCATGATCACACAACTGAAGAGGAAGATGAGCTTTCCCGACTCTATGCTCAGCACTCCATCCACTGAGCTACTTGTGCTAATAAACAGCAAAGCCTTCGTTAATTAATTGGATATTTAGTATTTATCTACTGCATTACAAACACTATGAAAGAAAAAAATCACTATTTGGAAGGAAATGATACTTTACTGGGGAAGTGGTCAGTAGTCTGTGTTTTAGCTAAGATGAGAGAAAAAGCTTACTTGTCAGATCCCAGGCTTTCAGAAGCAGTGTCTAGGAGAAGGATGACTTGGGTATGAAGCAGCTAGATATTTCAGTGGGCAGGAACACTGGATTGGGTGCATGGAAAAACGCAAGTTAAAAAATTCTGTCATAGACACTATGTGACCCTGGACAAATAATTTATTTTTTTTTAAAATCTTCATTTCATCACATATAAAATAGTGACAATATGAGAGACTAGCTCATAAGCTTGTTGTGAGGATCTGTTGAAATAATTTGGATAAAGCACTTTTCAAACCACAAGGTGCTATATTAATACTGGCTATTTTTATTAAATAATAATTAGCAAATGGCTTTTATATGTGTATGTTAGGCTCCTTTGATATAGTGTAAGCTCCTTTAGTACAGACATTCTTTCCTTTTTGTCTTTGTGACTTTACTACCTAAGACAGGATCAATCATTATATATCAGGGGCATACTACATCCTTGTTGATTGATCAATCCATGGAGCCATAAAACAATTTTCTGGCACTCTCAGTTTGAAGAATATCACTGGGGTAAGGTTGCAGTCTGGTAAGAGATGTCAGTAGACCTACAGATGCTCACCATATTACATATATATTAAAGTATTCCCTGAAAATTTGTTCTGCATATTCTATAAGCCACATTTTTTTCCCAGACCAATCAGTATATAACATTAGAATTGACAAAAGGTAGAAACAAATGTAGGAAGTCAAACAAGCAATCTTTATTGAGATCAAAGAACCCACTTTTTGGGAAAAAAATTGTCTTTTTATTTTTAAATCCATTGTTATTTTCCAATCCTTATCCCTTCTCCAAATATCCAATAGAATTCTTTCATAAAAGAAAAGGAAAAAAGCACAGTTAAATGTCACAACTTTAACAGTTCTCTGCAATTCATGGACGATTAAGATCAAACATGATTAGCTAGGTGGTATAGTAGAACAGGGCTTCATAAACTTTTTCCATTTGTGAACTCTTTTTACTTGAGAAATTTTTACATGACCTTATATAGGTATATAAAATATATTTATATAAATATATCTAATTTATATTTATTATATTTTAATTTATAATTATATTTATATAGATATATAAAATAGGTATTCAAGTCAAATATTTATTGTTAATAAATCTTGTGACCCCCACATTCAGTTATATGACTCCATATGGGGTCACAAACCATAGTTTAAGAAGTTTTGCAGTAGAAAGTCCTGTGCCATTATTTAGGAAAACATTTTCCTGAGTTCACATCTGGCCTCAGACTGGCTATATGACCCTGGAAAAGTCACTTAACTCTATTTGCCTCAGTTTCTTCATCAGTAAAATCAACTGGAGAAGGAAATGGAAAATCACTTCAGTACATTTGACCAAAAAACTCCATAGGGGGTCATATAAAGTTGGACATGATTGAAAAATGAAAGAACAACATCAACAAAGAACATATAATTCTTTACAAAGCATATCATGGGACTGAAAGTTAGGTATAAAAGTAGAAACATTTGTTTTGTGAAGAAATAAGCTTGGATGATGGAAGTTACTATAGGGAACATGGAGATTTAAAAATATATGTTTATATTTTTATTTTCACATCAATTTCATTTCCAGATGTGTCCCACCTGTAGCTATCTTCTGGATTAAAGAATAAAAAATAAAAATGAAGAAAATTCAATTCTACAAAACTAAACCCCACTTGAGTATAAGTCTGACAGTATAAGCAGTTCTTTTCACTCCTATTTCACCCCAACCCCCAAATTCCTTAGCCTTACAAAGGCAGGGAAGGAGAAACTTTTTTTTTCATTCTTTCTCTTCTTTAGGGATATGCTTGGTTACAATATAACATAGCATTCAGATGGAGATTTATTTTATTTTATATGTATGTGCTGTCAACTTATATAGTTTTCCTTTTAAATATAATTTTCTTTTTCATATAGCTTTCCTTCTTCTGCTTATTTTATTTTGTCTCAATTCATATAAGTCCATGTATATTTCTCTGAATTCTTTATTTATTGCTTTTTATGTCACAGTGATATTTCATTATCCACATACCATAATTTGCTTAAGAATTCCCCTAATTGATGGGCACTTGCTTTATTTCTAAGTCTTTCCTACTACAAAAAGGGCTGATATAAATATTTGTGAACAGATGTCATTTTTCTTTTTATCTTTGATTCTTCAGGGCATATGTCAAGCGATGGGAACTCTGGGTCAACGGACAGTGCTGATTTTTAAGATGATTTTCAGATGACTCATAATTTCTATGATTAACTGTAAATTTTCAAAATTTTACAATGTGGTCCTTTTTGGAGGGAGAATGAATTATATTAGTAGATGCATTCATTTTTAATATATGACCTTGTTTCATTGTGTCATAAAACTTAGAGATGGAAGAGACTTCTTAGGTCATCCAGTCCATCACCCTGCCAGTGTACAGTGGTTTTCTCCGGAATGACTTTGTCTGAACCAGTATTAAATGACTCAAGTGATTAGACTCCCATTAGTTCCCTTGAGAGATTAGTCCATATGCTGATAGATCTCACCATTTTGAAATGTTTCCTAACATTCCGCCTGTGTTGGCTGGATGCTATTAATCTTTGCCTGAACAAGCCCCATGTGGTAATCTATAGGAGAGAACTTCACCTACATTACTCTTATAGTAAATGTTCTTCTTTCAGCATGAAGGCAATTTGTGGTCTATGAACTGTGTAACCCAATTGTACGTTGAGCAAATGTGGTGCTGTGCCTTGTAAATCTCCCCTCATTAAATAATCTGATGAAGAGCTAATTTTTAAAAATGTTATAAAATATCAAGCAAAGACAGTTCAGGCAAATGGCCTTGAGAATGTTCCCGTGTAGAAAATAGAATATGTCTATCTGCTTGGTATTAGAACAGGCTACTTCCTTTGTGAGGGAAAACATTTGCAAGGAAAGTTTGGGGAAGTTTAATTGGCATGCTTTTCTAACTTTTAAAAAATGTTTTTTTTTTTCTTAGAATGTGTGATTTTACCCTTTCCACTTTGGCTGATTTCAAGCCATATCGGACTTAACTGATGGTAATAAACTCATCAGTAACTTGGTGAGGAGTCTCTCCAAACATAATTAAATTGATTCTTAAGTGACTTAGTAAATAACTGGCCCTTCTCAAGGTTTTATATCTTGCCAAAACTTGCCAAAAGTTGTACTGGCATTACTTTGGGGGGAATGAAGTATGGTAGAAGGGGCAATAGCCTTGTAGTTGGAAGATGACTGTTAGCAAATCTACTACTTTGAATCTCAATTTCCTTATTTGTAAAATGGAGGCAATAATATCAGTAATAAATGGGAACAGTATTTCTACTACATACCTTACATTCTTATTGTGAATATCAAAATCCAGAATGAAGGAAAATACTCTAAACCATTTTCTCTCTCTGTATCTCTGCCTCAATCTCTAATTTTTTTGTTTCTTTCCATTCCCTTTGTCTTCTCCATATCTATCTATTTATCTTTCTAATGACCTTTTTTCTACCTATGTAAACATTTATATATTTTTTTATTTTTATCTATTTAAAAATATTTCTGTATATACCACCTATAATTCAGGAGCAGGTTTCAAGTCCTACCTCAGAACAATTCAATTCAAATTCCAGAAGAGGAAACTGAGTCCCAATGAAATTAAATAATTTATCTAAAGTTACTCAGTTAGTAAAGAACAGATTTCATATTACGTGATCTATGACAGGTTATTCTGAATGTTCTGGGAAAATTCTTGAAGAACATAAATTTCAGAGAAGATACTGACTGCATTTATATAGAGTTTCCTCATCCAAGTGTTTTCCTAAACCAGTAATTCTTGAACCTATAATTCAGAAGATTTAAACTCTAAAGGGAATGAATTATTTTATTCTTTTTGTTCTCAGAATACTGGCTCTTACATAGTTGGTGTTTAATAAATGTTTGTTGATTTGAATTGAGAACCTCAGGTCATTCCTATTTCAAAGTGAAGCTTTTGGGCGAACTTTCAAAGAGGGTTTGTATTATTCTAAATTTCTATGAAAAAGATTCATAACTTTTAGAAAAGGAAATATAGAAAATGTTATGGCTTTATAGATTTATAGATAAATCCATCTTCTTGTCACCAGGTAAATTTAGGTAATGAACAGCTCTAAACATATTTGGAAAGGTTTTGCTGGATTTGAACTTTGAAGAAAGTTAAGGATTCTAAGAAGTAGAAATGAGGAGGCATGGGAGATATTTTGTGAAAACCATGGAGGTGAGAAGTGGGATTCATTTGTGGAATAGCAATTTTCAAGTTTAGTTGGAACATTTATAATGGAATGCATTATAATAAGTTTGGAAATATAGACTGAAGCTAGGACAACGATCAGTTATTCAATCATTCAATAACTGTTAATCTCTTATGTATCAGTGTGTAGAAGTTACTGTGAGATAGAATTTTGTTCAATATAAGCAGAGTCTAAGGACTGCTTGAAGTTCATCAACTAAATAATGAATTTTACTGACTTCTTAGCTCCCTTTCAAGTATAGAATTTTATGATTTTTTTAGTTTGAAACCCACCCCAATGACTTTTGGGGGAAATTTTTAATTGCTCCTTTGAAAGTCCTCCCAAATTTTGATATTAATTTATATTGGCTGACAATTTAAAATTATGGTACAAAGGAAGTTGGCAGAGTGAGGCCATCCCTGTGTAACTTTGAAACAAGCCACTGGACCTGTTTCTTTTCTGTAAAATAAATAGATTGTAAAATGAATGATGCCTAAGGTGTCTTCTGGATAACTGGATTTTAGATTTAGAATTGGCAAGGCTCTTAGCGGTCATCAAGTCCAATATCTTCATTTTCCAAGTGAATAAACCAAGATCTGTCTAATGTTACAAAGGTAGATTTGGAATGGATCCTAGAAACTTGGGCTTTGGAGCTAGTGTTCTTTCCATTGAGTGACAATATCTTCTTTAATTTGTTGAGATTTTGAGGATATATTATCATTTTCTACCTAGAAATAAGGACATCTTTAGGAGTAATTTTTAAAGTGAAGATTACTTACAACTTGGAGGCATTCTCATGGTTTTCTTTGATATTATTTTCTAAAAGTTTAAAACATAGACTCCTTCTTCCTTCATGTTTAGTATTCTGGGTGTTGTCTTCAGAGATATTTTCTGTCCCCTTTTTACTTACATTTGAACATTTACTTCCATTTACTCTTATGAATCTCTATTATTTCCCCTTCACTTTCAAAGTAATTTCAACTAATTTCTTCATGCAGGCCAGTAAATGCTTTCATGGAAAATGATCTCTAAGTGACTTGTAAGGAGATGGAATTGTTTTCCATAATGACAACACATCATAGCTGTTCAAGTTAAGTGAAAAAAAAAAGAAAAGGGGTGTGTATGTGTGTGTGTGTGTATGTGTATGTGTATGTGTATGTGAATGTGTGTCTCCTCTCAACAACCCCGAAATGGAATTATACTTATTTTATGATTTTTGTTTCAGAATTTTGAAAGGATGGTTGCTGTTGTTATTAATGGAGATAGCATCATTTTTGCATGATTACCATTATATCTTTTTTTAATAAGATAATAATTCGATGAGTTAGTGAAGCAATAAGGAAAAAAAACAAGAACTAGAGAGGTTTATTAATTTATTTTCTGATATGATGAGGTGAGGAAAATACCCCAAAACATGAAATTTTGTAAAGCAATCTGTCCATTAGGATCTCTGGGAATAACCAAAGAAAATTAAAAACATTAAATGAGGAGCCCAAACTTAAAGGCTTCCCTTCCTCTCTGTGTCTCCAATTCTTTCTGTGAGTGTGAGTATGAGGGGATGTGTGTGTATGTTGAAGAGTAGAAGAAAACCTATGGCAGAGTCTGCTTTTTTTTCTCCCTTCTTGGTGAGGCAATTGGGGGAGGCAATTGGGGTTAAGTGACTCGCCCAAAGTCACAGAGCTAGGAAGTGTTAAGTGTCTGAGGACAGATTTGAACTCAGGTCCTCCTGACTTCAGGGGTAGTGCTCTATCCCCTGAACCACCTTGCTGACCCCAGAATCTGCTTTTATAGGCTCAGAACTCCATTACTAAATTTTCAATTTGAATATTTATACCTTCAGAACCAGCAAACTCTACCAATCTAGATCTGCTTTGTTGCTTTGTTGATGGTCTATACTTAAAATAGCAATAGAAAAATGTTAACCATGAGAACTAAAACTAAAAGGATTTATATAGTACACCCCACCTCCTTGCAGTAATCTAGATGCTAAACATTTGCTAGTCCACTACTGGGTGGGAATTTATGGACAGCTTCATGATTTTAGGCTGTCCCAAACATGTATACCCTTTAACCCCACAATATTTGAAGGAATGAGATATAATGGATAGAGTAGATTCAGGAAGACCTGATTTTACCTTTTTCATGTTATCTCAGATGTTCTTTAGCTGTGTGCCCCTCTGTAAGTTAGTTAACTTCCCCTCATCTATAAAATGGGAATGATAATAGGATCTACTTTGAAGGACTGTTGTGAACATTGAATGAAATAATGTTTTGTAAAAGGCTGTCATCATCATCAATTCTCATTTTTCATTGAGATGAAAGCACATGTAAATGTGATTTTCAGTGTAATCTTATAACTTGCTGTCATCTACAAATACCAAGGGATTCCTAGGAAGTTTCGTTATGACTCCCTCTTTGATATGAAAATCATATTCCATTCTTTTTTTTGCTCATTTTTAAAAAGTCATATTCCATTCTACTCAGGAATGATAATGAATTTAAGATTAGGGGGAACTACCCTAAGCTTAAACTCCCTTCATGTAAGTTTCATATTGATAGTTCCTTAGATTGTTGTGTTGGTGATATGTTGGTGGCTATTGGCTTTCTTTAAATAAGGAACTATTTTTTTATGAGTTCTATGATTCTCACAATGCTTGGATCTATTTTATATATTTGCAGTACATGAATACACCATTCATGTGGAACAAACTAAGTCTTTTAGCAATCAATAGACATGGCATAATAAATATAAACTTTCAGGAGGCTTATTCAATAATCACTGAATCAATAATGTATTCATCTGTATACCTTTGGGATATCTTTGCCTGCACTTTTTGCTTCTCAGCCAATATATTGTTCCTTCATATTACTTTATGGATTTTAGAAAATGATCAAAGTTGTAAATACTTTGATTAATTACATAAACATATAATTGGTTTGTATTTGGAAGGATTGCTGGGCTTCTCATCTTTTAGTTTGAACTATGGAATGATGTCTGTTAAGGAAGGTGAGATTACACTGGTAAAGTGCTTTGTAAGTAATTTAAAACCAACACGATGAGTTTGAGCCAATAATCAGCACTATTGTTTTCTAATTTTGCAGAGAAAGTAGAGTTTTATTCAATTTTTTTGATGTGTATTCAATCCTTCAATGCATTGATGGCAATTGTTCCCTTATTTATTTTATTTGCATTTTATTTGTCATTTTGGAATTTTTGATGACATGTAGATGATCAAAAATGTTCATCCTCCTTTTCTGTTTTCTTATGCCACTTATTTCTTTACTTCTTAAGCCTGTATAGTAATGTTTTTTATTGCTATGTGTTGTGTTCTGTTGTCTCTAAAATCGTAATCGTTCTCTTGGGGGCAGGTTTCTTGGGGAGCTTCTTGAGGCAGCCTTCCTTTCAGTTCAGTTCTAATAATCACCAAAATGCAGTCAGGAGTTAAAAGTCCAGATCCTATATTGTGTCCTTCATAGTCTTGAATCTTTTCCTGTCAGAATGTCTCCAGCCAGCTTCAGTCTCTAGCTTCTTCTGAATCCAAAGCTTCCAGCCAGCACGAAGGTAGACACAGGAATGAATCAGACTCTGTCTCCAAGAGTGTGGGATTGTGGGTTTCCCAGAATTCAATCCTAGTTGTGAATCTCCCAGAAGTCCATGAGCAGGCTTTTCCTTTCGACTTGAATCTGCTGGATGCGGATCCATTGAATCCTAGCTCTGAATCTCCTCGAGCTTCCCCGAAGTTCTCCCCTTGACTCACTCCAGACTTCCAGAGAGTGGGCTTTTATATCCTTCCAGAGAATGGGCTTGTGGGTACTCCATGGGCTTGTAGGAACTCCTTAAAGAACCAATGAGGGAGCTCCTTTATTGGTGTTAACTCCTTTAAAGGTGTGAATAAGCACATTACCTCGTCTCAAGTTCTGGCCCATAACATCGGCAAGAATCCTAACAGATATGGGAATATTTTTTTGTTCTTAGCTTTGTCACTTTGTATAAACTTAAACTTTTTGACTTGTTTTCAACTGATACTTAAGGGAATACAGCATAACAAATATGATCTTTCTTCCAATAACATTTTTTGCAAGTTTCTATTTTGTTGCCTTTAATTGGGCAATATGATACTCAAACATTCTACTGCATCCAGCATCTTGTTATTGATATAAGCTTCCAATGAATTTCCACAGATCTTCAATAGCCCTCTCTAGAGGCTAAAACACCATGATGGTGTTTGCTGCCTGTTACTATGACAATAGTTGTTAATGATACTGTTGTATGCAGGTCCTGAAATATGTTATATTCTCTATCAAAAATTGTGAGAGAATGAGTTCATTCATAAAAACTGTATTAGATACCAATTAATGTTTTAAATTACTGTTTTGAAATACCGAGTTTTTTTGGGTGGATTCATATCGCCATATTGAAAAAATGGGCTTTTAAAAATTATTATCTAAATAAATTAATTTCTTCTTCAAAATCATTTGTGATATTATGCTATTTTTTGTTATATATTTACTTTTTAAGGTATACTTTCTGAAGTTTGAGTAAAATTTTTCAGTGTCCATAAGATCTTCCAATTTCCTTGTTTATATTTTTGGTAATTTCTTGATTTTCTCTACTATATTTTTAATCTTAGTTTGGGAATGAAATTATTTTTAATGATTCCCTACATTTTTGAAAAAGATGTTTTTATAATGACTTAATTGAGGATAAGGTACCTCCACCTCCACTACCACCATCACCTTTGCTTATAATTTGTTGAATATTATTTTCAATGATTTATTCCTGGGTAATATTCTCACCAGTTCCTTTCCTACCCAGAACAGAGAACTTGAACTGGAAGACTTATTCCCTTAGCTCTAGAACCCTGAATCTGGCATTCCAGTTATCCTGATTGATCAGTATCTCATAAGAGCTACCATGTCTAGTTTCAGAAATATTTGATTTAATAAGAACAATAACAATTTGTATTCATATAGTGCTTGTAGTTCTTGTTTCAGTCATGTCTGGATCTTTGTGACCTTATGGTTTTATGGAGTGGTTTGCCATTTCATTCTCCAGTTCTTTTATAGATGAGGAAACTGAGGAAAACAGGGTTAAATGTCTTGCCCAAGATTACTCAGCTAGTAAGTATCTGAATCTAAACTTGAACTCTGGAAGATGAGTCTACATGATGCCAGACCTAACTCCAGGGCTTCATCCACTATACTGCTCACTGTCCCTTATAAAATGCTTATTATATATCAGACATTGTTATAATTTCTTTACAAAGAATATCTCAAATTATTTTGAATAGGTAGTTGCTATTATTATGTGTAGAGGGCTGGAACTTTGGAGAAGTATACTTGAAACAAGGTGTTAACTCAGTTGAACTGATGAGATGATGGTTCTCCAGTATACATACTTAGCATGGTGATGTAATGGTTCTCTAGTTCACATACACTC
The DNA here is from genome assembly GCF_048593235.1 of Sminthopsis crassicaudata. Classification (NCBI taxonomy): domain Eukaryota; kingdom Metazoa; phylum Chordata; class Mammalia; order Dasyuromorphia; family Dasyuridae; genus Sminthopsis; species Sminthopsis crassicaudata. The sequence continues at coordinate 41,678,060 of NC_133620.1, forward strand.
AGTATACTGTAATGATGTAATTGTAATAAGGTATTTAAATTGGGAACAAAGTCACACCAAGGCAGAGGTTGGTTGAGACTGGCAGACTGTCAGACTGTCAGACTGCTGGAAGAGACTGGCTCATACTGAGACTGGGCCCAAACGTGATAATTATTCTCATTTTACAGATGAGGAAACTGAGGCAGACAAAAGTTTAATGGCTTTTCTAGAGTCATAGAGTTTGTGTTTTGAGTCTGGACTTGGACTCAGGTTTTCCTCATCATAGGCCCAATAGGAACTTTATGCATGAAGCCTATTATCCTAGATCATATTTTTATTAGTTATCAAACTTTTTCATGTATACTTTCATGTCATTTCTACCTTCATTTTCAATTCTAATACCATGGCCATTGTAACATGCACTCCTGGCAGTTACTATTACCAGTCTGTCCAAGGCCCAACAGAGTACCTTTGACCACTGACCTTTGCAGTGACAACTCTAAGGCCTCTGAGGCCTTCAAAGATCTCTCGCTAAGATTTCTTGAATCTATAGTTTAATAACCGGTAGCACACTCAAGAACAGCCATGTATAAACTTAAAAGCCTTTATTATACCTACTCACATAATGCCCTTACTGCCCTAACTTGTTAGCTCCCTAGTGAACACCTGGTCTGAAGACCCACGTGTTCACTACTAAACTCCTTACCTCTCGGCTATCCATCAGCTTGGCTCAGCTATCCCAAGCTAGGGAGCCAGGTTAAAGAGAGCGACTGCTGTCTGCAGTGGGCTTGTAAAGGGCCTGTGAGGTCACACACAGAGCCAACCAGCAAGAGAGCCGTCACCCATTACGAAGCTATCTCAATATGGCCAGGATCCCACCCACAGGACAGTCCTATATCCACAGAGATTACTTCTGGGCCACTCAACCTCCTGTTGCACTGTGCCTGCCCATTTAAAGGACCCTTACAATTCCCTTCTCTTGTTTTGCGGGAACCACATTCTTACAGCCCATAATAAAATAATGTCATTACTATTAGATAAGGTACATCAAACATGTTTCTCTATGGTTTTACTCACTATCCCATGCTTTTAAATCAAAATACCTTTTACTATTCATAATTTCCATATCTATATTGTCTTTTCCATTACATAAGTTTCTCTATAGTAGGAACTATCTTAATTTTCTCTTTGCATCCTCATACTTAGTTCAGTGTTTGACACCTAGTAAGCATGTAATTAATGCCTTTTATTAAATTATTTATGATGCAATACTAGCCAGCATGAAAATAATCAAATCTTCTACTCATTTTATGAGCTTTCATACTTTGTGGCCACAGTCAAGCCCTCTGCAGTGAAACATTTGTTAAAACAATGGATTATTGGTGGTTCTGGTTTTTCCCCATGTATTTTGCTTTTGTGTGGTACCAGAACATGAAGAAATATAATTCATGTTAAACCGATTCTCAAGATCAGTTGAATAGGACTAGCCTGCGATCCTCTACTACTCTATTTTTTTTTTTAGATTCATGGTGATAGTTACAGCTAAATGACTTGGATACTATCTCAGTCCCAAATGTTTTCATCTTCTTTCTCTGCTTTCCCAATTATCATAACATTCTCAAATTACATAGAGTCTCTGCCATTCATCACCCTGGCTAGCATTCACTGACTGCACAATTCTCCCATCCCCTATGATAGGAGAATAAATTGGTCTTCCATAGGGTTGTTGTTGTTGTAGAAGTTATAGTAGCTGTTTTTTGGTTCCTTTTCCCCCTTATCCTTCTCTCCTCCTTTCCTTCTCTCCTCTTTACCCTTCTTCATCTTCCCTTCTTCTCATTCTCCTCCCCTTTCATATCTTCCTCCTCTTCTTTTCCTCCTTCTCTTCCTCCTTCTCTTTCCTCATTATTCAGCCTCTAAGTCACCTTACCACTATGCATGTCAAATTCTTCACTTGAAAAAACAGGATAATACAATTCATAGGACTGCATTTCACATGTACTGGCTGGGTGACTCTCTGTAAATCATCTAACCTCTTTGTGCCCTCAGACAACTAAATTACAGACTGTTTTTCTAGAGAGAATTTCCTCTTTTGAAAGTTCCCACACAGTTGGAATCATAGGTCCAGACAAAACTGAACTCTTCCTTCTTCTTTTTCTCCTCCTCTTCTTCATCATCACTATCATCATCACTATCATAATCATCAAAATCATCATCATCACCATGCTGAATCAAAAGAGAAGTCCTAGTTTTAAAAAATAAGGAATATTCAAATTCTATCTACATCCCTTTACCTCTCTGAACGTCCATTTCACCATCTGTAAAAATGCAAATAATATCTACTTCACAGGATTAAATGAGATGATGCAATTGACATTAATTGCCAATAACATTTCAGTTTCTAGGATAAATGATCATGAAATCAGGAAGTTCAAGGAAAGAACAAATTGTCCTTCATTACTTTAAGTCACAGTATGTATGCATCCAACATCTAATCAGAAGACAGCCCAATTTGTACTCAATCTTCTCAATCTTACCTCAAATATCAACTCAATTATACATTTAGTTCATAGACTTTCATGGTCCATAATTGATAAGTCAGAAACCTGCATCGTGAAAAATTCATGCAGTATGGATTTCTTTGGATATCCAAGTCACCTTGGCGATAATAGTGTCATCATATGATTGTCTACCTCAGGAATTTTAGTGGTTAGACTCAGAGACTACTTCTACTTTTCCCTAAGCCAGTATTTTTAATTCCTTAGGCTGGAGCAGTTCAGATTTTCATAAATAACTTCCAAAATGCATCCTGCTACTTGTTTTTGTTTTTGTTTTCATTCAGCAATTTCCAATGACTCACATAAACCTCTTCCTCTAATGGTTACCACGACTTGGGAAGCTTTTTTTGCCTCTGGTATTTATTAAAAAAAAGAAGTAGAGAAAAATAGTTTTGTCTGCCATTGGAAACATTTATGGATGGATATACAATAAAGTTCTCTTTCTTAAAAAATTCCCAGATAATATCTATCATTATAACAAAGAGAGACCCACTTGTCTGGAACAGAGGGAGAAAAAGACTCATCCCTCTAGGTAGCCTGATAAGAATTAACTGAGATTTGAGAAACTTTCATTAGTAATTTTTCATTAGATCACAGAACATAATGAGAACTGACCAAAAGACGCTTGTATGTTAACAGAGCATTACTAAACTAGATGCTTCCTCCCACAAACATGAGCTGTATTATTGAAGCAGGTCAACCCTCCAAACTCAAATGCAAAAGGAATTTCATTATTGATAGTGTTGTCCTTTTCCAGCAACTATTAGGAAGATCACCCACTGAGAAGAATGCCAAAGAGCTCTGTGAGTAATTTACACTGAACTAAATGAACTTTCTCATCACTTCCCCAATTTCTCATTCCAAAGAAGAATTTTAAATGATAGATTGGAAAGAATTATTGGTTTAAATGTCTATTATTAATAGAGGTACAAACTTTTATCAATTGGTATTAGCTCATGAAGATTGCTTAATAATTATAATTCACACTTAATTGGCACTTTAAGATTTTTCTAAAGTTCTTTAAATGTTATATTTCTGATCTTCCTGGCAACTCTGTGAAGTGAGTACTCCATTTTCCAGATAAACAAACTGATATTTGATGGAAGCAAATGGCCACTTCAAGGTAATGTTACTAATTAGTCAATATTTGAGTTTAGATTCAATCCTATGTTTTCTTGCTTAATTCTAGAACTTTGTTCACTACACTGTGTTTGAAAGTAGAAACAATGTTATTAAAACATTAATGTCTGCTTATTTTAGACTGGTTAATTATATCAGTTGGAAGAGGTTTTTAAAAATAATTTGATAACCAATTTTGAAATGTAATTTCATAATTAAACATAACTAGCATTTATGAATATAGTTTCATATTTATTTCATATTTTATTATATATATTTCATATTTATGAAAATAGTTTTATAAAGCACTTTACATATGATCTTAATTGATATTTCCTAAAATGTTACTTGTCAATATTGTTTATTTATATATCACCTTATTTATAGGTGACATTATTGTGAAAAAGACTAACATGCAAACAAATATGTATATACAAGATAAAGAAAGGGTGAATTTGGAGACAATCTCAGAGTGAAGGTACCAGTGTTGAGGGAAAATGGGAAAGGCCTTTTACAGAAGGTAGAGTGTGAGCTTAGAGGTAAAGGAATATAGGAGGTCATCTGAAACTAAGAAAGAAGAAAAGTATTTCAGGCATGGAAAATATCTAGGGAAAAATATAAAGACATGTGTGGTGAATATCAAGGTGGCTATTATTGTTGGATCATAGAATACATAGAGAGAGAGAGTAATAGGTAAGAAGGTTATAAACATAGAAAGCATTAGGTTGTGAAGGACTTTAGAAACTAAAGGGAATTTTATATTTGATGACAGTAGGAACTTTTTAAATAGTAGAGGTGATATGGTCAGACATATATTTTAGGAAGTTTACTTTGGCAGCAGAGTGGAGGATGTACTGGAGTGTGGAGAGATTTGAGACCAATTAGCAAATTATTGCAATAATTCAAGTGTGAGGTGATGATGGCCTATACCAGAGTGGTACCTGTTTCATATGACAAAAGAGTATTCATATGAGAGATGTTGTAAATTTGGAATTTATAGGACTTGGAAACAAGTCCTAGGGGTTGAGAAAAGTTTGGAGGATGAAAGAAAATGAGGAAACAAGACTTGTGACCTAGTTTATAAGCCTGGGTAATTGAGATGATCATGGTGCCTTCTAAAGTAAGAGTGAAGGTAGAAAAAGATTTTAAGATGAAAAATGAATTCCATTGTAGACATGCTGAGTTTAAGATGCTACAGGACATCTAGTTCAAGAAGCCCAATAGGTAGTTGGAAATATGAGTCTGGAAGCAAGAAGAGAGATTAGTGCTGCATAAGCAGATTGAACAAAGAATGCCCATGACAAATTTTTGGAAGCATCTGGAGACTAGTGTGTATATAAGGAAATTCAAATTCAGTTATAAAACTGTGAAGAAGCCATCTTACAAGTAGCAGGAGAACCAAGAGAACAATGTCATTAAATCTTAGAAAAAAGTACAGTTAAGGAAAAGAGAAGGATCCATAGTGAGGGAGGTTGCAGAGAGGTCCAGATAGATGATATTTGAGAAGCACCCATTAGCTATGTCAATTAAGGAGTCAGTAGTCACTTTGGAAAAAAAACATTTCAGTTGAACGAAGAGGTTAAAAGTTAAATTCCAGAGAATTTAGGAGAGTCAGCGGAGAGGAAGTAGAGTCACTAATTGCAGACAGCTTTCTCAAAGGAGTTGAACCAAGAAAGAAAAGATAGATTTGGAGTGATAGTTTTTGTGGATAGATAAGTTAAATGAAGTTTTATGTTGATATTTGCTTGTGTTGGCAAGATGATGGAGACATAAGCATATTTACAGCTAACAGGGAAACAGGAATTCATGAAAAGGAGAGAATAGGTGTGATAGAGGAGCCAATTTACTAGAGAATACAGAATGGAATAGCTTCAATGGTACATATAGAAAGGCTAGCCTTGCAAGGAAAAGGGTCACTTCATATGAAATAAGATTGAAGGCAAAGATAATCGGGGAAGACTTCTTAGTGATGTGAAACAAGGTAGAGGGGAAAAGATGGAGCTCTTAGTGAATGACTTCCATTTTTCAATGAAGTCAAGGTTTTCACCTATAAGGTAGGGGGAAGGGAAACAATGGAAGAGTTAAAGATGGATAAAGAAATTGAAAAAAGTTGTTGTGGTGAGTGGGATAATCAATTACTTGGGGGGATGTAAAAGGATTACAGCAAGGATCCAGATGAAATTTTTCTTTACTAAAGATTCTTATTTATATTTACATAATACAAATCTATAGAGGACCCGGTCAACATTGACTTATGATACCCCCTCAGTTATGTACAACAACATATAGATAGAAGGGAAGTCAGAATGTTGTGAAAAACCTAAAGCCAAGGTTTGTCAAGGAATAAGAGTATAATTACAAGGAAAACAAGTATAGAGTATAGTGTATTAGAATTAGTTCACCAATTAGTCTATTTAAACTCTTTGGCTGAAGGAAAGAATTTTTATTTTTATTATTTCCCGCCCCCCCCCCCCCCTGAGGCTGGGGTTAAGTGACTTGCCCAGTGTCACACAGCTAGGAAGTGTTAAGTGTCTGAGACCAGATTTGAACTAGGGTCCTCCTGAATTCAAGGCTGGTGCTCTATCCACTGCACCACCTAGCTGCCCCCTGAAGGAAAGAATTAATAGACATTTGGACGGTTATGGTGAGGATGAAAAGCAGAGTTGGGGCTTAAAAGGCACAGAGAGAAAGATGGGATAATAAGCTGGGATATCCTCCTAACTCTACCATAGAGATGAAAATAGGCTTAGTATATTTCTATAATGTTTTAAAAGAGAAGTTGAAGTGTTTTCTGAACTTTAGGGATTGTCTGTTTCTACCTGACTGAGCTTATTATTACTTCCATTTTTCCATCATAAAGTAGAGCTGTAGGAACTATTACAGTTGCAGTTTCAGAGGGAAGTTTTGTGATGTCTCCTGACTTCAATTCCATTCAATATATTTATTTACTGAGAGTCTGCTAGGGACAAGAAAGTGAGCGAGAAAAGAATCCTGGCTGTAGAGTTGGATGACCTGGATTTTTATTCTGACTTATACTGTAAGATTTTGGTGGGGTTTCAGTTTTTTCTTATGTTTAGGAAAGAGATTCTGGTTCACTTTTAAAAATTTTTTATTATGAAGAATTCAAGGAGATACAAACAAGATGTCAGAGTAAAAGCAAGGACTCACCTGAACTTTCCAGCAAGCCTCTCCAAACACCTTTAAATAATGACATTGAACAAATTCTAGAACAGTAGAGTCCACCAAAAGATGAAGTAAAAAAAAATCCAATCCAAGACAACTGGGAAGGTTGTCAAGAAAGTCCTCTAGTTCAGGCTGTGCTGGCACAACCCTGGCCCCCCTAAACTAAGAAGAGGCCTTAGGAACTACTGAATCAGCAATGGCAGCAGCTCTTCCAGAGCTTTCATCCCATAGGCAGTAAGGGGGTCAACAACTGGTCAGAAGGAGATTACAGGATCTCTCTGTTAGCACTCAGGCAGGATTTGCTCATGTTTGGATCTGGGTTTCAGTTTTCAGTGACAATCTCAAGGCAAGGAGAAGCATTAGCACACCAATTCATAGTCACAGTGAAATCTCACATTTTCATGGCAGAAAAAAGTGCTGGCAGTCACTTACAAACCAGAGCCCAGGGCAGGAGAGGAGTAAGTAGACCTCTTATAAATCACACCATCTTGGAAGAATTGAAAGCTTACAGGTTCCTAGAAGTATCTCTGAAAAATTACATAAAACCTCTAAAGTTTAGGTCAGTGAACTCTTCCCTCTGGAAGCAGAGCCCTACTTTAACAAAGTTAAAAACCAAATAATAAGTTGGGAAAATGAGCAAATAACAGAAAAAATTCTGATCATAGAAAACACTATGGTGACAAGGAAGATCAAAACACACATTTAGAAGAAGAGCTTATATCCAAAGCCTCCAAAAATTTAAATTGGTCTCAGGTCATGGAAAGACTGATTTTTTTTTTTAAATCCAGTAAGTGAGGTAGAGGAATAATTGAAAGAAAAATGTAAGTGAACATGAAAAAAGAGTCAACAGTTTGGTAAAGGAGGCACACACATACACATATTGAAGAAAACAAATCCTTAAAAAGCAGAATCAACTTAATAAAAAAGGAAAAAAAGGATATACAAAGCTCACTGAAAAAATAATAAATCTTTAAGAGTGAGAATTGAATAATTGAAAAAAATAAAACTGATCTGGAAAATAGTTACAGGAGAGATAGTTTAAAAATTATTGGACTACCTGAAAGCCACAATTCCTTCATCAGGGAAACTTCCCTGATATTCTGCAACCTGAGGGTAAAATAGAAATGGAAAGGATCCATTGACCACCTCTTGAAAAAGACAACTAAATGAAAATTCCTAGGAATATTATAGCCAAATTCCAGAGCTCCATGATCAAGGAGAAAATAGTGCTATCAGTAAGAAAGAACCAATTCAAATATTGTGGATCCACAATTAGGATAACAAAAGATTTAGCAGCTTCTACTTTAAAGAAACAGAGGTTTGAAATATGATATTCCAAAAGGCAAGGGTGTAACTAACAATCTCCTTTCTAACAAAACTGTGTATAATCCTTAAGGAGAAAAGATGAATATTCAATTAAATTGAGACCTTTCAAGAATTTTTGATGAAAACAACAGAGCTGAATAGAAAATTTGGCTTTCAAATATAATACTCAAGAGAAACATAAAAAGGGAAACAGGAAAAAGGAATCATAAGGGACTTAATAAGGTTAAACTGTTTACATTCCTATATGGGAAGATGATACTTGTAATTTATAAGAACTTTCTCATTATTAGGGCACTTAGAAAGAGTATATAGGGCACAAGAGTGAGTTGAATATGAAGGGGAAAAATAAAATCACGAGGTGAGAGAAGAATGTACTGGAAGGAACGGAAAGGGAGAGGTAGAATGTGGTAAAATTATCTGATATAAAAGAGGTAAGGAAAAGGTTTTATAATAGAAGAATAAAAGAAGGGGAGTTATAGTAGGGAGTTAATAATGGTAGGGAGTTACTCTCACCAGAATTGACTCAAAAAAGGAATAAGATATACACTCAATGAAGTATAGAGATCTATCTTACTCTACTGAGAAGTAGGAAGAGAAGGAAATAAGAGTAGGGAGGGGTGATAGAAGGGAAGGCAGATTAGAGGAGGGACCAGTCAGAGAAGGGACAGGGTGAAAGGAAAGAGAGAGAGAGAGAGAGAGAGAGAGAGAGAGAGAGAGAGAGAGAGAGAGAGAGAGAGAGAGAGAGAGAGAGAGAGAGAGAGAGAGAGAGAGAGAGAGAGAGAGAGAGAGAGAGAAAGAGAGAATAAAGTGTGTGGTAAATACAGTTAGCAATAGTAATGGTAAAAAAAATTTGAAGCAGATTTCTCTTATAAAGGCTTCATTGCTCAAATATATAGAGAACTGAGCCAAATTTCTAAAAAAAAATTAGAACTATTCTCCAATTGCTAAATGATAAAATGATATGAACATTTTTAGATGAAGTAATCAAAGCTATCTATAGTCATTAAATAATGTTCTGAATTCATTATTGATCAAAGAAATGCAAATTAAAACAATTCTGAGGTACTATTTCATACCTATTAGATTAGCTAATAGGACAGAAAAGTGACCAATGTGGAAAAATAATACATTAATGTCTTGTTAGTATAGTTGTGAACTGATTCAACCATTCTGTAGAGTAATTTGGGACAATGCTGAAGACTATAAATCATCCATACCCTTTGACCTACCAATATCATTTCTAGATCTGTATCACAAAAGATAAAAAAGGAAAAATACTTATAAGCAAAATATTTTAGGAGTTCTTTTTGGGGGAGCAAAAATTTGGAAGTTGAGAGGGTGCTCATCAATTGGGAAATGATTAATCACATTTTGGTATGTGATTATAATGAAATACTATTGTGCTATAAGGAATGATGAGCAGGATGCTCTCAGAAAATCTGGAAAAACTTCCATGAGCTTTTGCAAAGTGAATGTATTGTCCACAAAGTGACAGCAATATTGTAAGATGATGAGCTCTGTGAATGACTTAGCTATTCTTAGCAATGTAATAATCCAAGACATCTCTGAAGGACTTAGGATGAAGAATGCTATAAATAGCAAGAGAAAGAACTGGTGTTGTCTGAATACAGATTGAAGTATACTTTTTTTACTTTATTTTTTGAGGGTTTTTTTTTGTCTCTGTTTTCTTTCACATCATGGCTATTATGGCAATGTTTTGCATGACTACAGATGAATAACCTATATCAAATTGCTTGCTTTTTCAATGCAGAAGGGTAGGGAGGGAGGAAGGGATAGAATCTGAAACTCCGACTTTTAAGAAAGGAATGTTAAAGATTGTTTTTATATGTAACTGGGGAAAATAAATAAATGAAAAAATAATAGAATGCTCGACACAAATAGTTTTATTATGCTTTTAAAAAATACTACTCTTCTTCCTAGTGTCCCCTAATAGACATTCTTAAATATGGTTCACAGATCTTTTTGGTGGTCTTCGGGTACATTTTGGGTGGTCCATGATATTGGATGGAGAAAAATGCATTTTCATTTCTCAATATAATTGGCTTTTTTCATATTCTTGACTTTTAAATTTTATTTTACATAGTTAAAACATTTCTGAGAAGTGGTCCTTTGGCTTCCCTAGATTGCTAAAGGGTTCCTGAAATAGATAAAGCAAAATTAAGAAAAGCGCCTTCAACAAAGGAATAAACTTTTCAACTGTAAACCAACCCACTGGTCATGTCTGACAATGCTCATGCCTCATTTAGTACCAATTATTCACCATCTCTCTGCTTGGAGAAGGGCGGTATGTTTCACTATCCATCTGAGGTTGAGATAGGTCAATTCAATTCAACTAGGATTTTTTATTCTATTAATTAGAACTCTTATGCTTGTCCTTTTCTTTTACAGTCTTTTGGTCATTATGTAAATCATTCTCTTGGGTCTACTTACTTTGCTATGCGTTTTATATACAGATCTAGCCAAGTTTCTCTGAATATATCCTATTTGCCATTTTTTATGACACAATAATATCTCATTACATTCATAGACTATATTTTGTTTGGCTATTTGTCCAACAATTGAGAAATTATTGATTTCTCAAAATCTCTAATTATGCCCAGATACCTACAAGTTATTCTATACTATTGACCTGCTAGATATGTTTGCTTACACAAAGATCTCTGGATGAGAAAAGCATATTTAGCAGGACCAGATTTTCCCTGAAACACTAACAATAAGATGACTTCTATATGAATGAAATTATATAGTTGTTGCCAATTTTTTACTTAGCCAATACTTGCCAATAATTTACTTAGGGAAGAGAGAAAGGCATCCCTAATTTCAGGTGCAGTATATTATGTGAGAGGTAATCTGTCAGATGATATTCAGGAAAAATACAGAGCAATGGAAAAAAAAAAGTTCATTAAACTCAATTGGCCAGTTCCCATAGGAGGATAATCAAAAATGGGTGGGACCCATCTGCTGGTTTGCTTAGATGGTAAGTGAATGTGCAGTTCTGCTTGGCTTTCCTGCTAGGCAGAGCTTCCTTGATGGTCACCCCACCTGCAAGGTGTATAAGTGCACACAGCTGTGACGGTGTGGGTGGTTTATGTTCTAGCCAAGCTGATCTGGGGGGCTAACAGCAACATCTGTGCAGTGTCAGCACCTGCAGAGCTAACAGGGGTAGCAAGATGGAAGGAAGCTCTATTTTGGATAAGGGAGACTTGAGTATGTTTGTGGATACAAAGAAGACAGGTATTAGGGGTAAGTGTTGAGGAATGGAAAATGGATAAAAGCTGGAGGAAGTTTGGAGAGCAAATTCCTGGAATAAATGAATCAATGAATGAAAAAGAAAACATTTTAAAATATATGTTAACCACTGGCAATATATGTAGCAAGGTAAGACAATCACTGTTTTAAAGGAGCTCATATTTCAAACAGGAGAGTCAGCACATTTAGGGGGTTTTGGTTGCAAGTTAGATGGAAAGGGACATCTTATGTATTCTATGACTGAGTCCCCCTTGTTGTGCTTAGTACAGGATAATTCATTACCTCAGTGTCCCCTTTCCTGGAATGGCCTCTCTTGTTATTCCTGCCTCCCCACTTATTTTTTTCAAGTTTCAGCTAAAATACTACCTTTTGCAAACAAAAACCCAATATATATATATTTTAATGATAATGCCTACTCTCCATCATTATTTCCAATTTATCATGTATATATCTTGTTTGAATATAGTTATTTGTATATTGTCTTCCTAATTAAAATGTGAACTTCTAGAGAGAGGAGACTAGTTGTGTGTGTGTGTGTGTGTGTGTGTGTGTGTGTGTGTGTGTGTGTATCACAATAAGTACTTCCTGACTTGATAGGTTCTCATAGTTCAATTGTAGAACAAATGATATTATTGCATTTTATCATAATTTCCAGTGATAAAACCATGTTGAATTCTTTGCCAAGAATTTTGTTGGTAAAGATTCTTTTTTTTCTGGATCTTTAGTAACTGTGAATGTTGGAAGTATGGGACTGTACCATCAGCAGAGCTAGTATATAGTTTATAGTACATCTACACAAGGGTTACTGCTCTGGGCAATGCTTTTGGAGCTTGACTGGTAGTAGATGGTTGGGGAACAAACTTTGTTACTTCTAAGGATTTCAAGTTCCATAAAACCTTTTTGTTGGTGACAGTTGATAGGTGGATGTTGAAGGGATGGAGACCATCTTCTCCATTTGGGTCATTTCCCTTTTTATCATTGCTGGAAGGGATGGGCTGAAAGCATAACCATTAGGTCTGGGAGGCATTGCAGCTCCCAAAGCTGTTGGGCTCTAGGGCCTTGACTTTTTCCCAGTAGAATCCTGAGGAAGGTGATGGTAGTCTGAGGAACGTTATGGTAGCTGCTCTTCTGATATGAGGGGATTAGAACAAGAGATAACTCAGGAATGAGTCAAGGATCTTCTTTCATAAGGATAGAAGTGAAGGCGAGAAGGAAGAGGGGAAATCAATAATTATATTTGGTGGGCTACAAGGAAATGCACATGAAATGGTTTGGACCTTCTCAGTAAGGTGAGATAATTTGCTAAGAATATGGAGTACAAAACTGTTATCTAACATATCGAAGTGCTTGAAAAGGCTGCTTCTCTTCCAAGTTATCCTTCCTCCTACTCTCTAACTTCTTTTCCTTAGGTGTTGACTTTTAAAATCTTCAACATTCAACATTGATCTTTGTCTACTTTTCCAGTATTTTTCCTGTAGTTTATAGCCTATATCTTGTAGTCTAACCGTAGTCCCTATCTAGTGAACTTTACCCACAGTGCTCCATTTCTTTTCTCTACACTTTCACACTAGCTCTTTCCTCAGACTTGGAAGGCTCCCTTTAATCATTCCATTTCTTGGGATCTTTGGTTTCCTCTAACTCCTAAGCACTACTGCCTCTATGAAACCTCTTCTGATTTCCTAGGTGCTAGGATTCACCCTGCCTAAATTACCTTTATTACATCTACATTATATATAGATAGACACATAGTTGTAGATAGATACTACATATATAAGCACACGCACACACACACACACACACACACATACACATACACACCTTCTGTTAACAGAAGAGATAGCTATTATTTCCCCCCAAAGTAGCAAATAAGGAAGTTTAATTTGTGACTTTTGGACAAATGGATTTTCCTGGTCCCTCCAAGTTGCTATGCATCTTTTGCATTCCTACTTGTATACATGTAGTCTGTTCCATCGGGATGTAGGCCTATTGATTTTAATTTGTACCCAAAGATCTTAGCCCAGTTCCTGGCACCTGGTAATATTTTAATGGATGGTTACAAATTAATTCATTTGTTAACAAACCTCTTCCATTATTATGTGTTTCACCTTAACTTCCAAACTACAGTTTTTGACACCAATTCTAAATTGGTCTATCAGTTGGTCTATGGTCTTAGCTCAAGATCTAATATTAACAACTATCTGTGAGAGAAGATATCTTCGATTTTGTTTCCTCTTTACAATATAAGCTTCCTGAGGACAGAGACAACATATTTTATATTTATATCTTATTTCTAAAGTCTAATATAATTCTTGGCATGAAATAGGCACTTAATAAATATTAGTTGCTTGATCAATTGATATCATATCATTACACTGAATTTAATATATTATAAATTAAACTCTTCCTTTTTCTCAAATAACTATCTCCTTTTTTTTTATTCTCTGCTTTTTGTAGGGGAATTAGAGATTAAGGATGTGCATCCCTGAGGAGGAACTCTGATTGGACCTTCCCATTCCCCACAGAATAAAGGCCATTGAGAACATCCTCCCAAGTACAGGTAGTAATACTGTTCTAAGTATGCTTAGTTAGAAAGGTAGTATGATGCTGAGATCTTCAGTGTCCCAAATATGGAATAAGAAACCTAGCTTTGAATATTACCTCTGAGTATATAAGAGATTGTATTATGAACAGGTAATTTAGATCTTCCATGTTTAAGTTTCTTAGTCTGTAAAATGGACAGCACTATTGTGAAGTACAAATGAGATAATAGATATAAAATGATTTGAAAACCCCTTCCCCCCTTATTGTGTTCATCATCATCCTCATCATTCTCATTCTCCTCCTCCTCCTCATCAAGGTCATCATTATCTTTGGATATGTAATTCGTTGAATAGTTAGAGCAGTCATTATTATTTTATGTAAGTTTGGAAAGGGATATCTAGTGAGCTACCTCAAGGATCTTGTGCATTTTAAATCATTTTATCAATGAAAATATAAATAGTTACTTACTAGCTGTGTGATCATGGGTGAGTCACTTAACCCCAATTGTCTCACAAAAAGGAAAACATCAATGATATTTTGTCACATTTGTAGATGACAGAAAGTTAGGAGGCTCAGATCACATATTGCGCAGCAGAATCAGGATCCAAAAAAATCTCAAAAGGCCAGAACATTAGACTTAATATAAGGAGATAAATTTAATAAAGTATGAAGTCCTGTGCTTTCATTAGAAAAATATACTAGCCGTTCATATAAAAATATAGAAATTTGACTAGATTTCAAGCTCAGCAAAAGTCAGTAGGATGGTATAGAATCATAAAGCAAATATAATATTAGCCTGATTTAAAATAGATATATCCAAAAGGAAGTAGGGGGGTAGTTCCTCTATATTCTGCCTTGTTTTGGCCATTTTTGCAATGTTGTATTCAATTCAATTCAAATAAAAGAAAGGATCTATCAAATGCCCACATACCTGCTAAAAAATTAAGAGTTATGGAAACAAAAATCTCAAAGCAAGCCTTCCATTTCCTATAGGAACTTATGTTTAACTAGGGAGAGAGAGGAAAATTATGTAAACTTATATGTAACTTATGTAAAAAGATAAAAAGCACAATACACATACCAGGTGAATAGGGAAATGACATGATAGTGTGAATAGAGATTAGATCTGGAGTTCTGGTGCCAGAGGATCTGGGTTCAATTTCTGCCTCTGGTATTTACTCCTGTACCATCATTACCAAGTTATTTAACTTTCTTAAGTCTGTTTCCTCATCTTGAAAATATACTGGTTGAAATAGGTAGCTTCTGAGCCTCCCAGCTTTACATCTATGTTCCTAATAAGAATATGTATGCACATAATTATTTATATACACAAATATACATAAGCATATATAACATACATACATGTATTCATACACACATAATACATACAAATGGATTATATGTAAAAGCATTAATAAATGGATAGTTAGAAATAAAATGTACTTCATTCAACTGGATAAAAAGAATACTTCCTAAACAGAAGAAGTGACATGGTGAGATCTATACTTTAAGAATATCAATTTGAAGGCAGCTAGATAGTACAGTAAATAGAGCACAGGACCTGAATTCAAATCCGGCCTCAGACCTTTAATACTTATCAGCTGTGTGATCTTGAGCAAGTCAAATAACTCCAAGTGTCTCACCAAGGAAAAAAAGATTATCATTTTTGGTAGATTTGGAGGACAGATGGAAGAGAGATGAAACTAGATGTAAATTGAATAAGTTGGAGGTTGTTAGAAGAGTCCAGGTGAGGGCTGATCAGGACTTTAACTGGAGTAATGATTTTGTGGTTACTTTTTAAAACTTCATAACTGGAAGGATAGTTTAATCCTCCACAAAAACTGGGAAGTTAGGAGGAGGGATGGGAATAGAATGAAAACTAAGTTTTTTGAACTAATGAATTTGAGATACCCTAATATATTCTGGTAAAGAGTGAGGGACTAGCGCTCAGGAGAGAGACAGATCAGGTACATAGATTTGAAGAAAATATGGAAATACAAAGGTACCAAATTATTGTTTACTACCGTCAGTCAGCTGTCTAGCCTGTTTTACCTCAAAACAAATTGTAAAAATAATTATGTAGCAATGTGCTATATATAAAACATATTACAAAGCCAAATGAAATAATAAATCTGAATAAATGAAAAGTGTTTCAATCAGAATACTAAAACAGACATGGGATATTATCAATATGAACATTCCCATACTTGAAGTTCTGAATGCTAAAACACTCGCAGATCCTGTCAACATTCTCATAGAGAAAATATTTAACATCTGAGATGTAGAAGTTGAAGTCATTTGCCTTTGACATAGCAAACTTTTCTACACTAGATACTTATTTAGGAAAACTTTTGCAGTTTGAAGGATCTTCTTTTGATTTAAAGAGTTATAAAATGACCCTCATAGTCCCTGGTAAATAAGTGTCAATCCTTCAATACCCAGCTGGACTTTTTCACACATGGCCAAATGTTCACACTTCATCTATCCCTTGCCCCTATGTTATAAATCTTGACCACCTCTCATTTCCTCTCACATGGAGTGACATGGTTAGACTTTGTGCACTATATGAAAGTATCCAGACAAAGCTATGTGTCTTTTTTTTTCAAAGAAGTCTTATTCAATTGTGGGGGATGGAGCAGACTTCTACTGATGCACATGGGTAAGACCATTTAATGCTAAGGTGGGTTATGTTTGCCTATCTGGGGAAGAATAAACTTTTTAAATACTTTACAAGACTTTGTTCCTGGCACAGGGACAGGACCACCTTCAGGCTCTTTGCCTTCTGGAGGTGAAGATTTTTCCCTTTTGGTTTCCAAAGATACTTTTTACAGCAAACAGAAGTCGGCTTGGTATTATGATGTAGAATACAGCAAAACATCTTCAAGGTAACAACCCCCTGAGAAAGCAAGCTTTGACCATTGGTAATAAAATGCTTAAATTGAGGGGAAAAGTAGTCTATTTTGAAGCTGGCTGTTGTGTTGTTAAGAAACAACAACATCTATTGTTTCAGAGGAATATTTCAGAATGGTAATAGGTAAAGGAAATGGCTGAGTTTTGTAAAAGATGGAGTTCAGCAGAGTATTGGTGAAGCCAGTGAACCTGAGATAAAAAGGCCCATTGGGGTAGAGAGGAAGGTAAGCTTTCCACATGACTGTACATATTTCTTAATAAACTAAGATCATTTATTCCTTCTGTGTCTCACCAGCCACCTTTCTGCCACCTTGCAGTTCAATTTAGAATGACTGTGACATTTTTATTTTAGTAGTGAAAACTCAGCACAGGTGAAGGGAGAAAAAAAAATGTAAATTATAGGTTGCCTAATCCAGAGCTTACACTTAAAACACACACACACACACACACACACACACACACACACACACACACACACACTCTCACACACGGGGGGGGGGGAAGGGGAGGGAGGGAGGGAAGGAGAGAAAGTTAGTTCTTGATCAGTCACTTTTCATCCTTTCCATTCTTTTTGAAAAGAGATAAATGTTGAGCAGGATGGGAAGGAAGCTTCCTTCTTGCCTTGTTGACAAATGTTGTTTATCTCCTCTCCATCCAGCCAAGCTCTCTGCTCTGTAGTTCTCTTTATTTTTATTTAGTTTGAAAGATTTTTATTTTTAATTTATAGATTAGAAATTTCTGGGTTTACCTTTTAAAGAAACAAAATACAACATCTTCTTTGTTTTTTTAAATATTATTTAAAATATTTCTCTCACTTTACTATAAAGTGAACAGGTTGGAGATTATTATAATAATCCAGGTTGATGGGAACTTCAAATGTGGTGGTGATTTTGTGGGTTATTTTATAAAATTCTGTGACTGGAAAGATACTTTATCTTCCACATAAACTGGGAAGTTAGGAAGAGGGATGGGTATAGAATGAAAGCTAAGTTGTTTTGAACATAATGAATTTGAGATGCCCTACTATATCCTGGTAGAGAATGAGGGACTAGAGCTCAGGAGAAAGGCATGGATCAGGTTTTTTCCCAATTACATGTAAAGATATTTTCAAATCCATTCATATAAGATGAGTTTCAATTTTTTTTCTCTTTCTCTCATATCCCTCTTTTCCAATAGCAAGTAATCTGAAATAGGCTATAAATATATATATATATATATCCCACATTCTCTCCAACATTTATCATTTTTTTTCTGTCATATTAGCCAGTCTGAGAAGTATGAAGTGATGCCTTGGAGTTGTTTTAATTTTCACTCATTTAATAAAAAGTGCTTTAGATATTTTTTTCACATGGCATAGATAGTTTTAATTTCTTCATCTGAAAACTGGCTGTTCATATCCTTTAATTTTATCAATTAGGAAATTATTTACATTCTTATAAAGTCCATTAAATTCTCTCTATATTTTAGAAACAAGAGTTTTCCCAGAAACACTGGCAGTAAAAAATTTTCCCATACTTTTCACAATTTGATATAAGCAAAGTTATCCATTTTGTATTTCATAATGTTCTCTACCTCTTGTTTGGTCATAAATTATTCTCTTCTCCATAGACCTGACAGGTAAGCAAACTATTCCTTGCTCTCCTAATTTGCTTATGATATCACCTTTTATGTCTAAATCATGGACCTTGGTATGGGGTATAAGATGTTGATCTATGTCTAGTTTCTGTTATACTATTTTCTAGTTTTTCCAGCAGCTTTTGTCAAGTTGTGAATTCTTATCCCAGAAGCTAGAGTTTTGGGGATTATAAATAGTGAATTACTATTGTCATTGACTACTGATGTATTCCATCAAACTACTATTCTATTTCTTAGTCACTACCAAATAGTTTTGATGATTGCCACTTCATAATGTAGTTTTAGATCTGGTATGGCTAGGCCACCTTCCTTTCCATTTCTTCCCATTAATTTCCTTGGTATTCTCGACCTTTTGTTCTTCCAGGTATATTTCATTATTATTTTTTCTAGCTTGATAAAATATTTTTGGTAATTTTATTGGCATGGCACTGAATAAGTAATTTAATTTAATTAGAATTTTCATGTCTATGTCTAATCATGAGCAACTGACATTTTTCCAATTGTCTTATATCTGACTTTATGTGAAAAATGTTTTGTAAATATATTTAAATAATTCCTGCATTTATCCTGGTAGATAGACTTCCAACTATTTTATATTGTCTGTAATTATTTTACATGGGATTTTTCTTTCTGTCTCTTGATATGTGATATCTCTTTTTATTCAGAAGAATAATTAATGTGGGGTAAAAAGGGCTTTTTCTGAAAAGTGGCAATAACCTGATATTCTGAAAGGCAGAAGATCAAGGATTGCAACCAAGAATAAACTACCCAGCTAAGTTTAGCATTTTCTTCCATGGAAGAAGATGGTCATTCAATGAAACAGAGGAATTCCATTTGTTTCTAAGAAAAAAACCAGACTTAAACAAAAAAAAAATTTGATCTACATCCACAAGACTGAAGAGAAACAGAAAAAAGGTAAAAAGAACTCTTGAGAACTGTATCTCTGTTGTGGATATATAGAAAGTCCGCATGGATAATTTGATTTTATTGATATAAAAAAGGGGGGGAGTACTAAAGGGAAGGGGGTAGTACCAGAAAAAGGGGAAGGAGTGATAAAAAGAGGGAAACTACATCCCAGGAAGAGGCAAAAAAAAATCTACCACATCTGAGGGAATTTAGAGAGGGGGTGAAACATTGTGTGAATCTTACTCTTATCAGAGTAGGCTCAAAGAGTAAATAATTGACAAATTTGTTTTTCAGAGAATTCTCTCTTACCTCATTAAAATGGGGGAGAGGAAAAGGAAAAAGGAAAAGGGGAATAAGGGAAGGGTACAAGAAAAGGGAAGGGATTTGGAAGGAGGGGGGAGGGATATTAAAAAGGGAGGGCTGCGTGTCACAAGTGGGGTCTATAAATTAAATATTGGGGAAAGGGTTCAGGGGGGTCAAGGGAAAAAAGCATAATCCGGGGATAATATGATGGCAGGAAATACAGAATTAGTAATTTTAACTGTAAATGTGAATGGGATGAATGCTCCCATCAAATGGAGACAGATAGCAGACTGGATCAAAAGTCAGAACCCTACAATATATTGTTTACAGAAAACACACTTAAAGAAGGCAGATACATACAGAGTAAAGGTAAAAGGTTGGAGCAGAATCTATTATGCTTCAGGTAAAGCCAAAAAAAGCAAGGGTAGCCATCCTTATCTCAGATCAAGCAAAGGCAGAAGTTGATCTAATTAAAAGAGATAAGGAAGGAAACTATATCCTGCTAAAAGGTAGCATAAACAATGAAGCCATATCAATACTAAACATATATGCACCAAGTGGTATAGCATCTAAATTTCTAAAGGAAAAGTTAAGAGAGTTGCAAGAAGAAATAGACAGTAAAACTATAATAGTGGGAGATCTCAACCTTGCACTCTCAGATTTAGACAAATCAAACCACAAAACAAACAAGAAAGAAATTTAAAAAGTAAATAGAACATTAGGTATGATAGACCTTTGGAGAAAACTGAATGGCGATAGAAAGGAATATATTTTCTTCTCAGCAATTCATGGATCCTATACAAAAATTGACCATATATTAGGACATAAAGATCTCAAAATTAAATGCAGGAAGGCAGAAATAATAAATGCCTTCTTCTCAGACCACAATGCAAAAAAACTACATTCAATAAAAAGTTAGGGGTAAATAGACCAAAAAGTAATTGGAAACTGAATAATCTCGTTTTAAAGAATGACTGGGTGAAACAGCAAATTATAGAAAAAATTAATAATTTCACCCAAGATAATGACAATGATGAGACATCATACCAAAATCTGTGGGATACAGCTAAAGCAGTAATAAGGGGAAATTTTATATCTTTAGAGGCTTATTTGAACAAAATAGAAAAAGAGAAGATTAATGAATTGGGCCTGCAACTTAAAAAGCTAGAAAAAGACCAAATTAAAACCCCCAAACAAAAATCAAACTTAAAATACAAAAATTAAAAGGAGAAATCAATAATATTGAAAGTTAAAAAAAAAAAAAAAAACTATTGAATTAATAAATAAAACCAAGAGTTGGTTTTATGAAAAAAGCCAATAAAATTGATAAATCTTTGGTAAATCTGATCAGAAAAAGGAAAGAAGAAAATCAAATTGCTAGTCTTACAAATGAAAAGGGAGATCTTTCTATCAATGAAAAGGAAATTAGAGAAACAATAAGGAATTACTTTGCCCAACTTTATGCTAATAAATTTGATAACTTAAGTGAAATGGATGACTTCCTCCAAAAATATAGGCTTCCTAGATTAACAGAGGAGGAGATAAATTGTTTAAATAGTCCCATTTCAGAAAAAGAAATGGAATAAGCTATTAATCAACTCCCCAGGAAAAAATCCCCAGGACTAGATGGATTTACATGTGAATTCTACCAAACATTTAAAGAACAATTAGCCCCAATGTTATATAAATTATTTGAAAAAATAGGGGATGAAGGAGTCCTACCAAACTCCTTTTATGACACAGACCTGATACCTAAACCAGGTAGATGGAAATCTGAGAAAGAAAACTATAGACCAATTTCCTTAATGAATATTGATGCTAAAATCTTAAATAAGATATTAGCAAAAAGAATTCAGAAAATCATTCCCAGGATAATACACTATGATCAAGTAGGTTTTATACCAGGAATGCAGGGCTGGTTTAATATTAGGAAAACTATTAGTATAATTGACCATATTAATAATCAAATTAATAAAAACCATATGATCATCTCAATAGATGCAGGAAAGCATTTGATAAAATCCAACATCCATTCCTACTAAAAACGCTTGAGAGTATAGGAATAAATGGACTATTCCTTAGACTAATCAGGAGCATATATTTATGACCGTCAGTAAACATCATATGTAATGGTGATAAACTGGAACCTTTCCCTGTAAGATCAGGAGTGAAACAAGGTTGCCCACTATCACCATTACTATTCAATATAGTACTAGAAATGCTAGCCTCGGCAATAAGAGCAGAGAAAGAGATTCAAGGAATTAGAGTAGGAAATGAGGAAATCAAACTATCACTCTTTGCAGATGACATGGTGGTATACTTAGAGAACCCCAAAGACTCTGCTAAAAAGTTATTAGAAATAATTCAGAATTTTAGCAACGTTGCAGGATACAAAATAAATCCACATAAATCCTCAGCATTTTTATATATCACCAACAAAATGCAACAGCAAGAGATACAAAGATAAATTCCATTCCAAACAAATGTTGAGAGTATAAAATATTTGGGAATCCATCTACCAAAGAAAAGGCAGGAATTATATGAGCAAAATTACAAAACACTTGCCACAAAAATAAAGTCAGATTTAAATAATTGGAAAGACATTCAGTGCTCTGGGATAGGCTGGGCAAATATAATAAAGATGACAATACTCCCCAAACTAATGTATTTATTTAGTGGTATACCAATCAGACAACCAAGAAACTATTTTAATGACCTAGAAAAAAATAACAACAAAATTCATGTGGAAGAATAAAAGGTCGAAAATTGCAAGGGAACTAATAAAAAAAAAAGTCAGATGAAGGTGGTAGAGGTGTACCTGATCTAAAGCTATATTATATAGCAGCAGTCACCAAAACCATTTGGTATTGGCTAAGAAATAGACTGGTAGATCAGTGGAACAGATTAGATACAAAGGAGAAAAAAGGGTACATCTATAACAATCTAATCTTTGATAAATCCAAAATACCAACATTAGGGACAAAAATTCATTACTTGAAAAAAAAAACTGTTGGGAAAACTGGAAATTAGTGTGGCAGAAATTAGATATGGATCCACACTTAATACCATATAACAAGATCAAAATGGGTCCATGATTTAGGCATAAAGAATGAGATTATAAATAGATTAGAGGAACAGAGAATAGTCTACCTCTCAGAACTGTGGAGGAGGAAGGAATTTATGACCAGAGGAGAACTAGAGATCATTATTGATCACAAAATAGAAAATTTTGATTACTTCAAACTAAAAAGTTTCTGTACAAACAATACTAATGCAAACAAGATTAGAAGGGAAGTAACAAATTGGGAAAATGTTTTTAAAGTTAAAGGTTCTGACAAAGGTCTCATTTCCAAAATATAGAGAGAACTGACTCTAATTTATAAGAAATCAAACCATTTTCCAATTTATAAATGGTCAAAGGATATGAACAGACAATTCTCAGATGATGAAATTGAAATTATATCCACTCATATGAAAGAGTGTTCCAAATCACTACTGATCAGAGAAATGCAAATTAAGACAACTCTGAGATATCACTACACACCTGTCAGATTGGCTAAGATGACAGGAACAAATAATGATGAATGTTGGAGGGGATGTTGGAAAACTGGGACACTAATACATTGTTGGTGGAGTTGTGAAAGAATCCAACCATTCTGGAGAGCAATTTGGAACTATGCCCAAAAAGTTATCAAACTGTGATCCAGCAGTGCTACTACTAGGCTTATATCCCAAAGAAATACTGAAGAGGGGAAAGGGATCTGTATGTGCCAAAATGTTTGTGGCAGCTCTTTTCATAGTGGCTAGAAATTGGAAGATGAATGGAAGTCCATCAATTGGAGAATGGTTGGGTAAATTATGGTATATGAAGGTTATGGATTATTATTGCTCTGTAAGAAATGACCATCAGGACGAATACAGAGAGATTTGGAAAGACTTTACATCAATTGATGCTGAGTGAAATGAGCAGAACCAGAAGATCACTATACACTTCAGCAACAATACTGTATGAAGATATATTCTGATGGAAGTGGATATCTTCAACATAAAGAAGATCCAACTCACTTCCAGTTGATCAATGATGGACAGAAACAACTACACCTAGAGAAGGAAAACTGGGAAGTGAATTTAAATTGTTAGCACTACTGTCTATCTACCCAGGTTACTTATACCTTCGGAATCTAATACTTAACATGCAAAAAGAAAATTGGATTTACACACATATATTGTATCTAGGTTATACTGTAACACATGTAAAATGTATGGATTTCCTGTAATCTAGGGGAGGGAGTAGAGGGAGGGAGGGGATAATTTGGAAATATGATTACAAGGGATAATGTTATTAAAAATACTCATGCATATATACTGTCAAAAATTATAATTATAAAATAAAAAAGAAATGGTTTCTTTTTATTATTATTACATCGAGTTCTAGGTTCTCTCTCTCCTCTCACATCTCTTTCACCTCTTGAGAAGCAAAAGAACATATCAATTATACATGTGAAATCATGCAAAACATATTTGTATATTATCACAGAAAATGAGAAAAAGAAGTTAAGAAAGAAAATTATACTTCAATCTGTATTCTGTGTTTATTAGTTCTCTGTTTACAAGCAATTTGTTTTTTTCATCATACATCCTATGAAATTATCTTGGATTATTGTGTTGATCAGAATACTTAGCCAAGTATTCAATATCATTGTTACTTTGCACAATGATCTCCTGGTTCTTCTCATTAACTTTGAATCTGTTAATATAAGCTTTGCCATGGTTTTATTGAAACCACCTCCTCTCATTATATTTCATATCACAATAGTACTCCATCACAATCATATGCTATAATTTGTTCATTCATTCCCTAAATGATTAGTATTCCCTCATTTCCAAGTCTTTGTCATGACAAAAAAAGTTGTTAATTTGTTTTTGTACATATAGGTCTTTTTCTTTTACTTTTCATCTCTTTGGGTTATAGATCCAATAGTAATATTGCTGGATCAAATCAGCACACCCTTGTGACCATAGTTTCGAATTGTACTCCAGAATATGTATGCGTATTATATAGGAAGAATAAACAGAAACACACTTGATTGAAAAGTAATATGATGTGTTTCTACAGAAAAGGGAAACCATTGCCCCCCCCCATGTCAATTTAATCAAGTAAGAGAGAAGCAGTATGATGTAGCACCTTGAAAACCAGCCCCAGTCTCAAATCAAGAAAACCTGGCTTCAGTTTGAGTCTTCCACCCTATTAATGCTGTGACATTGAGCAAATCACTTCACTTCCCAGGCCCTGAGGGAATCTTCTAATTCTGTAAGTTGCAAAATAATTGCTGATTGCCTTGGTAGAAGGCATAATGCTCTTTCCTTGCTAGAATTTCCTTATACAAACCAAATTAAAGTCTCAGAACAAAAACAATAAATGACATGTTGATACTGTGTATTGGAATCTAGTGAGATTTTCCAAAACTTTTTTGGAACTGGCCCATCCAATCCATGATTTGACTATGAGATTTAGTCAAAAGAACTTCTTTCACAAACCTAATTGGATAGCCATTGAGTACTCAAACCCAACCATGTCTGCATGCTGCTCCTTTAGGAAAACTTCTTAAATAATTTTTATGTTCACCTATATTAGTGTCACCTAGACATACTGAACCTTCTCTGACCTCCTGTTGGTTAAAGATCACCTTATGTGGGATGTAAATAGTATTCTTAGTCTCATGCATATTTTGCCCTACACATAACACAGAAACACACTGTTTTAATCCCAGACAAATAAAACACTTTTTGAGAGTACTTGTCCCTCACATTGGGAGAGACAGAGTACCCAAGGGAAAAATATGAATAGCTACATTTTGCTTCCTGGGAAGGTTGCATACTGCTCTCTTTATGACATGCTCACTGGTTTGTATTGTGACTCTCAGCTCCGTGCATATTAAATGTCTTCATGATTATGCTTTTTATATCCTCACTCCGGGACATGACTCAAAATATTTGGATCTAGGGATGACGTATAAAAGAGAAAAGAATATACAAGGAAACACTCTAATTGCACACAAAGCCTTACTCAGGCAGACTGAGGGAAAAGAAACAGGGATGCTTTGGCTCATTTCTCTAGGATTTTTTGTAGCCTCATATATTTTATCATGACATTGTTTTTTGTTCCTAGGTTGGTGGAATCAAAGAAAAAGCAGGCATTTCAAATGAAATGTAATGAATGATGAAAAGATCACTCTTTCATAGTAAAGGAAATATGAAATTGAGTCTTCCAAGTATTCATCCTTGGAATTGAGCACTTGTAGGATTCTAATTTGTAGGATACCAATTCTGTTAGTCAATCAACACATATTTATTCAATCCCGTGTACTTTCTAGGAACTATGATAAGTGCTAAAAAATGAAGAAGGCAAAAATATGATCTTTGTCTTCAAAAAGCTCACATTTTAGCACAAAAGATAACAGATAAATAATTAGGCACAAAAAGATATATGCAGAAGAGATATAATATGTAATCTTAGAAGGAAAAGCATAAACTCCAGGGTACTGAGAAAGACTTCTTATGGATGGTAAGATTTTAGAAAAGAAAAGCTTTTGATGATCTCTTCCTCCATCAATCATGTGTAGCCTAGTTATATCTTGACAATACCTCTACTTATTTGAGCTGTCATGCCTTTGACTTTCTTAGATGGACCATGGTGATATCAAATAAAGAATTGTGTACCTTGAATATTGAAACCTGGCTCAAACTGGCTCTGTTATTTAAAAAAATATTTAATCTCTCTGAGCCTCAGTTTCTCCATCTGTATAAATGAGAATGTAATATTTGAGCTGTGTCACAAGATTATTGCGGAAAAATTGGTTCATCAGCCTGAAAGTGATAGAGAAAGGTAAATTATTATTATAACCAAGACATCACTGCCTGGTCCTTTGAATTGCCAGCTGAGGTCTTTTTTTTTCCTTCAGGGGTGAATATACCATTTAAAAAAAATAATGGCTACAAAAAATGTTTTAGAGTGACTATCAGTGTAACAAGTTGTCATAGAGAGGGCACAAAGACATCCACAGGGAAGCAGGAGTATAATGGATGCTTGGGGTGGGAAATAGTAGGAAGGCGATCACAAGAAGCTAGACAAGAATACCAAAGAAGAAGATAGGAGAAGTCTGAAGGCAAATCTCATCTCTTTTCCAACATGCCCCGAAGAGGTATATGTGTTTGTTGAGCTACTGTTCATAATCTTTGAATGTGTGTGAAGAATATGAAAGGTACCACAGGAATGGAGAAGAGCAAATATTTTCATTTTCCCCCAAAAGGGGATCAGAGTGGAACCTGAAAATTACAGAGTGTTCAGTCTAACTTTGAGCTCTGGTAAAATTCTAGGGCCTCTCCTAAAAATGATTGTTAGAGATCTTTAAAAAGAGTAGCAATTTTTTTTTTTTTTTTTTTTTTTTTTTTTTTTTTAGGCTGGGGTTAAGTGACTTGCCCAGGGTCACACAGCTAGGAAGTGTTAAGTGTCTGAGACCAGATTTGAACTCCAGTCCTCCTGAATTCAGGGCTGGTGCTCTATCCACTGTGCCACCTAGCTGCCCCAAAAGAGTAGCAATTAAAAAAAAATAACATCACTTCATTGAGAACAGGTTATATCAGACTAATTCTCAGAAAGAACATTTCTGATCATTAGAGGACTATTAGACTGGTAGATCAGGAGAATGCTTTGGGATATAGTTTATTTTAAACATAATAATAGCTTTTTATTTTTCAAAATACATGCAAAAATTGTTTTCAGCATGCACCCCCGCAAAACATAACTTCCAAGTTTTTTTTCTTTCCCTCTTTCTCACTCTCCTCCCTCTCTCCTCTCTGTTTTGTAGATAGCAAGTAATCTAATACAGGTTAAACATGCATAATTCTTCCAAACATATTTCCACATTTATCATGTTGCATAAGAAATATCAGATCAAAAGGGGAAAAAATGAGAAAAAACCAAGCAAACAAACAAAAATAAAAAGACAAAAATACTCTGTCGTAATCCACATTTAGTCCCCATCTCTCTACATGCAGATGGCTCTCTTCATCTCGAGCCTATTGATACTGGCCTAAATCATCTCATTGTTGAAAGAAGCCAAATCCATCATCTTAATTATCACACAATCTTATTGTTGCTATGTACAGTGTTATCTTGGTTCTACTCACTTCATTTAGCATCAGTTCATGCAAGTCTCTCCAGGCTTTTCTGAAATCAGGCTGCTGATTGTTTCTTTTAGAACAATAATATTCCATTACATTCATATAATATAATTTGTCTAGCCATTCCCCAACTAATGGACATCCACTCAGTTTCCAGTTCCTTGCTACTACAAAAAGGGCGGCTAAAAACATCTTTATGATCTTTTTGGGATATTGACCCAGTAAAGATGCTACACAATTTGTGCACAATTTGGTGGCCCTCTGGGCATAGTTAGATATAGTTTATTTATATATTATTCTATTTTATTTAAACATATTTAATGTTTTTGCCTTTACATTACTCATTAAACAACAAGAACAACAATAGCAACAATCATACCTATTGCTCTGTATTGAATCCTTTCCTGTAACAATAGAAAAATAAGATTAAGTCCTTCTCCCAACCTAATACATTGATTATATTTGGCTAATTTGTCTAGATTTCAACAAAGCATTTATCCAGGTCTCATATTATTCTTGTCACCAAATTGCAGATGACATTCCAGTTAGATGGATCTAGATGAGTGGTTGGACTCAGAGTGATTATGAATAGTCTCATGTTAACCAACATCTAAGTCTCTGGTACATTGCCTGGGGGAATCTGTGCTTGATCTTTAACTGTTTTTCTTTTATGCATTAATGGGATCAACATGCAGATGGTATAAATATCTAATACATCGATTTTGTTAATTTGATAATTAGGCTTCAAAAACACTTGATATACCACAATATTGGGCTAAATTTAATCTGATGAAAGTGAGTAGAGGAAAATGTGTAGTCCTGTATTTGGATTCTGAAAATCATTTTTACAAATATACTATCAGAGAAGCACTTCCAGCCTCCAGTGGGAAACATTTGTAGTTCCTAATGAGCCACAGGTTAAATATGAGCCAATAGCTGACAAGCTGATATGATATAAAACTACTTAGAGAGACTTTATATTCAGAAAGTAGATGGTGATATTTGTATTCTGAGGATTAGTCAGATTCTTCAGTATTTGAAATATGTTTTAGGAGAAGCACTGATAATGGGAAAAGTGCTTATAGTAGAGGTACTAGAATGCTGAAGAGCCTTGAGATCATGGTTTATG
Source organism: Sminthopsis crassicaudata (assembly GCF_048593235.1). Classification (NCBI taxonomy): domain Eukaryota; kingdom Metazoa; phylum Chordata; class Mammalia; order Dasyuromorphia; family Dasyuridae; genus Sminthopsis; species Sminthopsis crassicaudata. The sequence goes on from NC_133620.1 coordinate 41,707,100, forward strand.
AGGATTATTTGAAGGAAATGGAAATTTTGGGGGGAAAGGGAAGGAAAGATGCATTTATTAAGTGCTTACTATATGCCAGGTATTGTGCTAAGTGCTTTTACAAATATTATCTTATCTGAGCCTGAGAGGTTGGTGCTATCATTATTCTCATTTTATAGTTGAGAAAACTAAGGCAAAGAGATTAAATGACTTGTCAAGGACCACACAGTTCGGGAAGTTCTGAGGCTGGATTCAAACTGAGGTTTTCCTGACTCTATGTAGAGTGATCTCTCTACTGTACTGTCTAAAAAATGTTTGTGGTGGTGGATGGGAATAATTCTAGTTCTCCTCAAATATCTGAAAGGCTTTCATGTGAAAGAAAAATTACATTTGAATAAAATTAAGTATGGTGATCAAAATTATATGTAAATTTAGGTAGAACTTAGAACAAATTTATAAAAGAGTAGACTTGTCCCAATGTGGAATGGACTGGTGGTGAGAGGAGGTGGGTTCCTCTTTATTGTGAGTCTTAAAAAAAGAGAGAGAGTCTTCATACAAAGGCTGGATAATCTGTATGGTGGCACATTATTTTTTATATATTTTAATTTTTAAAGCTTTTTATTTTCAAAACATATGCATGGCTAATTTTCAGCATTCACCCTTACTAAACCTTGTGTTCCAATTTTTTTCTCCTTTCCTTCCCCCCATCTTTCTCTTAAAGTTCAAGTAATCTGTGTTAAACATGTGCAATTCTTCCATACTTATTTCCACAATTATCATGCTGCATTTGAAAAATCAGGCCCCAAAGGGAAAAAAATAAGAAAAAAAATACAATCAACAAGAACAAAAAACTAAAAATACTATGTTGTAATCCACACTTAGTCACCACAGTGCTCCTCTCTCTAGATGTAGATGATTCTCTCACAAGATCAGTGGAACTGCTATGTATCACCTCTCGTTGAAAAGAGCCATGTCCATAAGAATTCATCATCATATAATCTTCTTGTTGCCATGTACAATAATTTGGTTTTGCTCATTTCACTTAGCATCAGTTCATGTAAGTCTCTCCAAGCGTCTCTGAAATCTGATAATTTCTTATGGAACAATAATATTCCATAACACTTATATAGCATAATTTTTTCAGCCATTCTCCAACTAACAAGCATCCATTCAGTTTCTCGTTGCTTGTCACTTAAAAAAAAAAGAGCTGCTACAAACATTTTTGGACATGTAGGTCCCTTTTCCTCCTTTATGATCTCTTTGGTATACAGGCCCAGTAGAGATACTGAATGGACAGTTTGATAGCCCTTTGGGCATAGTTCTATATTACTCTCCAGAATGTTTAGATCAGTTCACAATTCCACCAATACCATATTAATGCCCCAGTTTTCCCACATTCCCTCTACTATTTATCATTATCTTTTTCTATCATCTTAATCAATCTGAGAGGTGTGTAATGATACCTGAGTTGTCTTAATTTGTATTTTTCTGACCAATAATGATTTAGAGCATTATTTCATATGATTAGAAATGATTTTAATTTCTTAATATGAAAATTTTTGTTCACATCCTTTAAACATTTATCAGTTGGAGAACATCTTGCATTCTTATAAATTTGAGTCAATTCTCTATATATTTTAGAAATGAGGTCTTTATCAGTACCCTTGGATGTAAAACATTTTCCCAACTTATTGCTTCCCTTATGATCTTGTCTGCATTAATTTTGTTTGTACAAAACCTTTTTTAACTTAATATAATCAAAATTATCTTATGGAGGCATATTATAAAAGGGATTTTTTTTAGCTTATATTAGGTGGCTTTGAGGCTTCTTTACCCTCTGTGATTCATGCTATTTAGTGATTTCTCCAAGACCAACAAATCATTGGGCTATTGCCTCCAGGATAGTAGACCTAAGAATCAATAAACCTCTTCAATCTTTTCAGACTTTGTTTAAGCTTTTCTTTTATTTATAATCTCTAGCCTCTTGTCTTGCAAATTGTCTTTATTTCAATCCTTGTTTCACTAAAACCTGACTTACAGTTCTGCCTCTTGCTTACCTGTTATCCATATTATCAATGGATTCTGCCTGTATCTTAATTAGTTCAGCTTAAATGTGCTAAGGGTGTGTGTGATAAGTACTGGTTTGTGGAAGTACTGTTGGCTCTACCTTAGTAACATCTCACATATAAGCTACCTGCTCTACACTGAAGGACCTCCTCACTTCACACTTGGACTATAACAAAATTCCTGTCAAGTTTCTCCTCATTCCAGTCCAATCTTCACTTAGCTGCAAAAGTGATTATCCTAAATTTCAGGTCTGACCAAATCACTTCTTCCTGTCCCATTCAGTAAATTGTTAAGGATCAAATATAAAAATTTCAATTAAGACATAGTTAAATTAACTAAGGTGTTTTTAGCATTGAATTTTAAAGCCAATTAATTTTCTAGTTAATGATCTGATGCTTTTTATTAGTAGACACATTATGTTCACTTGCATTTTGTATTTATATTCATTTAAAAAAATTCAGTTATATGCCATTTAGATTCCATTCCACTTAAAAAAAATAAATCTTATTTCCATCTTGGTGCTGATGTGGGGGGCTTACTAATTGCAATTGTCAGCTATCAAAATATTTCAATCTCAACTTGGGTGAAAGACCTGGAGTAATGGAAAGCCAAAAGATCCTTGCTTTTTCAAACTGCTTAAAATTTTGTATCAACTTTCTTCAGCCTACAGCTGTTTCTCCCAGTCCCGCACTTTATAAATGATCTCTTTTGGTGCTCACAACAATCCTGCAAGATTGATTTTGTTATTTTTTATGCCCATTTTTATAGATGAGGAAACTGAGCACCAAAGAGGGCAAGAATCAAATAAGTAAATTACTTGCCCAGGGTCAAAAAGCTAATTAAAATGACATTGTCAGGATTCATTCTTGAATTTTTCTTAATTTCAGTGTATTGCTCTATCCATTATACCACCTGGTGGGGTACCGAAGGACAGAGTCTCCCTTTTGGTTCATTGCTTTAAATTCTCATATAACCTCACAGGGGAGCAATAGCATTAAACATCTATCCATCTGTTATACATTTCTTGTGCTCATCCTCTCCATTTGTAAAAGCAAGAAAAAAGAAGAATCACCTGGCAGGCAATGTGATGCTTTTGGAGGTATAAAAAGTTCCTATGATTAGGTTCTTACCAATCAAAAGGAAGTAATTTTCCACTTTACTCTTCAGGAGTCAGCTCTTCCCCCTCCCTCAACTCATTTTTAATTTAATTTAATTTGAATGAAGACTTCATTAGTTAACTAACAGGCTTTAAGTTAAGTTGCCCTGTCAGCAATTAGCAACTTAAAAGTTTCATAGATTTTTTTTTAAAGAGCCTGTATCTGTTGCAGAGAATGGAGCATCTTAGACTAAATTTAAACAAGCTTTTGAAACCAGATTTAAAATGGCTTTATGACACACATATCCAGATCTATCCTCTGGAAATAGGGCTCAAGGCTCTAGACTTTGTCCTATTTCTGTTCTTAATCATAATTGACCTATTTTGTGCTAAGTAAATGTTCTTTAAATTGAAAGTCTGCATCACATAGTAAATAGAGAATGCTGGTTTGGGAGTCAGAAGACTAGGGTTCAAATAATTTCTCTGGTGGTTTCTAAGATATATGACCTTGGGTCAGGAACTTTAGCTTTCTTAGTCTCATGCTCCTCAATTGAAAAATGAAAGGGTAGAATAGAAGACTGCTACTACTACTACTACTACTACTACTACTACTACTACTACTACTACTACTACTACTACTACTATTACTACTATTACTACTGCTACTACTGCAATTGCTGCTGCTGCTTCTATTCCAAATCCTATTACTCCTATTGCTTCTGCAGTTACTTCTATTACTAGTACTCTTCCTCCTCCTCCTCTTGTTGCTGCTGTTGCTACTATTATTACAATTACACTATTACAGCAAGCATTATTCTGTCACTTCTGCTACTTTAATGGCGGAGAAACTGGCAATATTTTATTTGAGAGGAAGAGATTGGACTGGGGACAAATCAAGATCATGTTACCACCAATGGCTGAATTGAACTTGTGTTTCAAAGCATACAATAGCAAGTGATGGAATTCATAGATTCTTATAGGGCTCCAGTGATCAGGGAAACAAAGCAGGGTGGGGTTGGAGCTCTGGTGAGCGGGGACTTTCAGGAGGATCATAATTTGGTTTGGACAGGTTGGGGATAAGGAAGGATCAAAAATCCTGATAAGTTGGGAGGGCTAGGAGCTACTCAGTCTGAGATAGGAGATCTCTCTCTCTCTCTCTCTCTCTCTCTCTCTCTCTCTCTCTCTCTCTCTCTCTCCCCCCCCCCCCCAATCTAAGGTTAACTATCTGCAGTTTATGGCTCTATGGAATGCTAGTGGTCAGGATTGCAACCTGGGGGACTGAGAGAACAATTCAAGGAACTGAGGCAGAAGAATTTAGGGAAAGTGAAGCAGAATAATTCAGGAAACTGACGTATAATACCACCAGCACCACCACTACTACTTTTTTTTGGGAAGACAATAAGAATTTAAAAACTACCTACTGTGTGCCAGGTACTGTGCTAAGTGTTTTTACAATCAAGATCTCATTTGATCCTTACAACAATCTGGGAGGTAGGTTTTATTGTTATTCCCATTTTGCATTTTGCAGCTGAAAAAACTGAGGAAGATAGAAATCAAATGACTCCAACATGGTCATACCAGTTAGTAAGTGCCTGAGGCATGATTTGAACTCATCTTTACAATAGATCTGGCAGTCTATCCATTGAACTATCAACTGCCTCAACAACAAAAACTATTAGTGCTGTTGCTGCTGCTTCTAATCATAATCATAATAACATTTATTTATCACTTTACAATTGACAGACTTTACATATTTTATTTCTTTTTGATCTTTAAATAACCTTGTAAGAAAGGAGCTATTATTATTTCCCCTTTGGAGTTCAGGTGTTTAAGAGTGAGAGATTCTTGACTTTCTAAAAGATCACACAGTAATTGAGACTAGATTAGAACTCAGGTTTTATTAAATGCACATCCTAATCACTATTCAGTGAACTAGCTATCTCATGTCCTACAATATATTTCTAGATGTGTTTTTGCTCTGTTAGATGGACATTAAGGCTACTTCTAGCTTTGAATCTTTGATCCTATTATCCCTGAATTTGGAGAGTTGAGGAACTGGGATCTTAAAACATCATTCAGGGTATCAGCAAACATTTCTTAAATACTTTGCACCAGCCAGTCAGAATACAGAGAAAGGCTTTTTTTTTTCTTTTCTTTTTTACTAGCCATGCTCTCAGGAAGTTCCCATTCTAAGCAGACAGACTACTTATAAATTACTAGATGGCAGCATATATGGAAGGCTATCTTAAATGGGAGATTGCCTGCATTGAAATTATGCCCCATGCCACAGTATTGTGGCACTGTGCAGCCTCTCTCAGATGGCTTACCAGTCTTCGCAGCTGCAGAAACTGAGCTGCACCACATGATAGATGAATCACAGCTCTAACAAGGGTATTTTCTTAGCTACATGGGGAAAGCACAATTAAAAAAAAAAACCTGATTGCTTCTGATTAAAATAACTCCATCTGATTAAAAACAACAATAACAAACAAACAAAGAACAAAGGAAAAAAAGGCCACCAAAACAAATTCAGTTTGGATGGCCCATTTCCTTTGAAATGAAAAGAAAAAAAATTAAGCAGTAACACCATGGGTGTTCCCAACACAAGATGTACCCAACCTATAACTTTTGATTACTCAGAAATTCACAGAAAGTAAATCCAAAAAGGATTAAGAAAGCCCCCAGGGACTTACAAGTAGGAGTATATTTATTTGTTTGTACCAAAGAGTTGACTGAATAATGAATAACTATTAGTTTAAATTGTAATAAATGCAGTTCTTTAGTTGAGATCCAACATTTCTGCTTTTCTTCCTTCTTAATCCTCCCCTTCCTTCTGTGTTCTCTGAAAAACATTTTCAGAGTAGCTTCCTAAGAGATGCCTATGATTTCTCAATTAGAGGAGCAATTTATTTTATTTACTCCTGTAATTTTCAGTTCTCTCTTTAATTTGAGGTAGAACTTAATCTTAACATGTTTAGATAGTCACTTGTTGCAGAAATATTGCCTTTACAGATCAGAATAAATCTTGTTATTCATAATAATAAAAGCTAGAGTTTATATAGCATTTTAAGGTTGACAAGGCAATTCACAAATATTATCTCTTTTATTTCTACAAAAGCCCTGGGAAGTAGATGTTATTATTAACTTCATTTTGCAGATGAAGAAACTGAAGCTGATACAGGCTATGTGACTGACTCAGGGTCATACGGCTAACAAGTGTCTGAGTTAAGATTTGAACTCAAGTTTCCCTGACTCCAGAGTTAATGTTCTATCCACGGTGCTATCTAGCTTCCCTTTTTCCTTTGAGACTTTCAAAGAGAAGTTCATACTTGTCAGCTCTGTTAAACCTGGAATTCTTTTCACTATGGTTTGGATTAGATGGCTAGTATGTTCCCTTCAAAATTTAAAAGTCAGTGTTTCTACGAATAGCACTTGAAGAGAGCAGAGGTAAGGACGTACATTCTGAGCATAGGAGAGGAAACATGAATATGCCAGCATGGAAAATGTAGGGTAAAATTGGTGAACTATTTATAGGCCATTGTGTCTGAAACATAGAGAATACATCACATGAGGATAGTGTAAGACTGGGAATGTAAATAGGAACTGGCTGGTAGAAAGTCTTAAATACTAAGACAAGGATTTTTTTCATAGGATCATAGATTTAGAGCTCAGATAGAGATCAGAAGTCATTAAGTCTAACTAATTCATTTTACAGAGGAGGGAATTATATCCCAAGATCATGTAGAAAACAGGTGAACTAATACAAGGCCTGATTTTCTACCTCCAATTACAGGAGTCTTTCCTTAGTATCATACCAACTCCTATTTTGTTGAGAACAAGCAATAAGTTCCTCCCTCCCTCCCTTCCTCCCTTCCTCCCTCCCTCCCTCCCTCCCTTCCTCCCTCCTTCCCTCCCTCCCTTCCTTCCTTTTCTTCCTTCCTTCCTTCCTTCCTTCCTTCCTTCCTTCCTCCCTTCTCTCTCTCCCTTCTTCCTCTATCTTTTTTCTTTCCTTTGGGAAAAATAAATTGTTAAAATGGGAAAATTGGAAACAATATAACCATTTTAGGGGCCATTACAACAACTACATTGAGATTTGAGGACTTGAACAAAGATAGTGTTTATGTGAGTAGAAATAAGGGGACATATATAGAATTCTAAGTTTGGTAATTGATTGGAGATGAAGTGAGATTAAAAGGAATGGTACAAGATAATTCTAAGCTTTTGAGCCTTAGTTGTAGAAAAGGTAATAACCAATATTTAGATACAATTTAAAACTTCCAAATCACTTTATATCTGTCAAATCACTGGATCTTATGATAAATCTGTGAAACAAGTGCTTAAAGTATTTATAGAAGAAGAAACTGAGGGTCAGAAATGTCAGAGGACATTGCCAGGATCATAGCATAATAAGAGAGTCCAAATTTATTATTTTTTGTTACTATTGTTAAATTGTGTCATACTCTTCATGATCCAAATTGGGATTTTCTTGGGAAGGATACAAGAGTGGCTTTCCTTTTTTTTTTTTCCATCCAGTTCATTTTAGAGATGAGGAAATTGAGGCAAATGGGGTCAAATGACTTATCCACGGTCAAAGATTACTAAGTGTCTGAGGCTAGATTTGAACTCAAAAAGATGAATCTTCCTGACTCCAGGTCAGGGTCTCTTATCTACCTCTCTAGTTGCTCTAATTCAAATGGAGATACCTCCAATTGCCAAATCTTATGCTCTACTATACTGCTTTTCACCAGAAGTAGGGAAGTTGAAATAATGGAAATGCACATGGGAAGAAATCAATTACATAGCATCACAGTAAATGTCTTATATGTAAGGTTCTATTTTAGATTATAAATATAATATTATTTATTATATATTTGTATATAATAAATATATATTTATAAATATATTATTAGTTATATCATAAATGATGAAATAATCCCTACTTCTAAGGAGGTTATAATTTTTAAAAAGTTAAGTTCAGGTTTGGATATATTGAATTTGAGATTCTATTGTGATATCCAAGTAGAGATGACCAGTGAAGCATCAGAGATGTCACCCTAATGATCAGGAAAGAAATTGGATAGAGATACATCAATTTCAGAGTCATTTGTACAGAAAGGTTAATCGAAGCCAGGGGGAAGAGATTGAAATCTACAAATTTTCCCTAATAGTGTCTTCTGGAGCTAAGAAAAATACATGACAGCCCATTAAATACATCAAGACAGTCATCATCCCCTACTTGCCCTTCCCACCTCACCTCTTCCTTTCAGTCAACTCCCATAGAGTTTCCACGAGTTTTCTATTTCAATTTGAAACATCTTAATTCATTCAAGTGATTCTCATGACAAGGTCTTCAAGAATAGTGATACCATCCTTGCTGCCCCTTTTCTAATTTTGTTCTGGTTTAGTAAAATCCTTCCTTAAAGATTGAACCTTAGGAATGAACAGAATATTACTAATATTATGGAGCAGGAAAGAGGACAGTGGGATTATGACCTCTCTATTCCTATCTACCCTGCTTGGTTTGACAAGGCAACCTAAGATCAAATTAGCTTTTTTGGTTTTGGAGTCATATTGTCGACCCATTGAGTGTGTTCCCTCTGCCTTTCAAAAAATTCCCTGCTATGATTAAATAAATTCTATTTTTGATATATAAATCATATTGATTGTAAATTATCTTTAATAACTTCTTCCTTATTAGTACTACTTTTACTCAAAGCCCCCCCCCAATTAATTTTACTCCTAGATGTTTGCTTTCACTTACAGTATTTTTTGACATAGTACACCCCCATTAGTCATCACTTGATCTGGTTGTAAATAGAAATTTCTTTTCATCTTTTTTTATAAATCAATTTCTCTAGCACCTTAATCATTGTTTATTATAGTGTTCTGATTTCCTTCGAGCAATATTAATATCTGACTATGCTTACCTGAATTATCCATTTCAATCTATTTAGATAAGAATAATAATATAGGTTTTAAAAACTGAAATGGATTTAAGATGTGATTGGGTACAATCTCTTCAAGAATCTGATGCCCTTAGAAGTCAAATGACTTTTCCCAAGGTCAGACAACTTAGGGATGAGGTGGGTGGTGAGGGGGTCTGACGCATAGACCTCCAGACAATTTCCCAGTTTAGGACTCTTTCCATTATATTATGCTACCTCTCAGCAAATATTTTATTTTGCCAACATCTTTTCCCATGAGTTTGTATTTAGAAAATATTCTAATTTTCTTTTTAAAGCTCCCATCTTAAATTATGTCAAATAATTCCAATTTCTGATTCTTCTCTGTTTAGGGCTTCCTTCACCATCACCATCATCGGAGACATGAAAATTGCTTTTTTCTTCCTAACTCAAATCTCATTTTGTTCAACTTCTCTCATTCTCCCATGACCTTTTACAAATATAATGTCAGGGGTTCAGGAAATTCACTCATTAAGAATATATAACATTCTTAGCTTGTGATTTTCATATTTTGGCTTTCAAAGTTAGTGTTTTAGTCATCTGGTAAGTTTAGTCAGATTCTGATTATAGCTATGATTAGGGAGAAAAAACATTGTATAGATAAGGTAAAATTAAAGATGATTTCAAATCTCTTCCTTTGTCCATTTTTTTTCAAAGAATTCATTATGAAATGGAAATTGATCTAGCTAGGAATCATCCATTTGTTAATACATGTTATTGTTCCAAATAGCATAGCTTGCTATGATATGTATGGGTCTTAATAAAGAGAAGAAACTCAGATGTGTAAAAAGCACTGGGATTGAACTTCCTCCCTCTCCCTCTCTCCTTCATTCCTTCCTTCTTTCCTTTTTCCTTTTTCATTCTTTTTCTTCCTTCTTTCCTCCCTCCATTCCTTTCCTTCATCCTTTCTTTCTTCCTCCTTTCCATTCTTCCTTCCTTCCCATTCTTCCTTCCTTCCTATCTGTTTACTCCCCTTTTCTATTTCTATCAAGTACAGGATTATAATTTTATTCACCTAAATTCAAGATCTTGAAGACATCCTTAACTCCTTATTCTCCCCCACTTCCTATATCTGAGTAGCTGCCAAAGCTAATTATGCCAACCTCTTCAACATTTTTTTGCATTTATTCTCTTTATTCCCCTCTTATATCCACCATTCTATGATATCCTAAGGAATATATCCCAGGACCCTAAATTCCAGAGCTTTGAAAACAGAAGTGCTTCTAGTCCAGTGCTCTCAATCCTGAAAAGTAATCCCTGTAGAGTTGCAGCCTGGTAATAACTATCAAAAATGCTATACTTACAGTTCTGAACAAGTGATGTGATTTTATCAACAGCAATGACCTTAAAAAGAGAGGCATTGCCATTTGCTCTGCTGCTATACCCAAAGGACATCTTGTCCCACTTGGCAGCCAAAGCCTTCTATAATATATTGTTTCTCCCATTAGAATGCAAGCTCCTTGAGAGCAGGGACTCTTGGCTTTCTATTCCTACAGCCAACACTTAGTAGTGTACTTTTTACATAATAATGCTTAAGAATTGATTCATTCATTCATTCCCACATTCTTTCATTCATTCAAAGCCCTTTATAAGTGGTTCTAAACTATGTTGCCAAAGTGATTTGACATTTATCTCTATTACATACTCCTTAGTAGAACCAAATTGATCAGCTCGATGTTCCCTTTATAAGGCTTTCAATTTCTGGTCAGAATGTTTCGATCCAGACTGTTACCCAAGTTTAGAATGATTTTTTTTTTGCATATATCCCTTTGGTATTAACCCATTTACTTATTTACATGTGGTTCCCCTCTTTCCAGTGGAGTGTAAATGCTTTGAGGACAGGGACTTTCATTGTTGCATTTCTGGTCCCAGCCCATTGGGAAGTCCATAATAAATAAATATTTCTTAAATTGAATTGAATGGCTGATTGAAATTGGGACAATGCATTAGACTGAAATAAACTTGAATGAGATACCATCCATTAGGTTATTCAATATAGAAGTTGTTTCTCTCTTATCCTTGTTTATAATAATTAGCCCTTTCTGAAGAGGTGTTAAAAACATAGCTAAAAGGACCTTTGAAGGGAAGGTATCACTTTGATCTGGGAATTCTCTTACCTACAAATAACTACCTGTGATAGAAATACACCAAGGCGTTGGACTTGAAAGTGATAATGACATGAAATCACATACTCAGCTTGAACCAGCTGGAGGTAAAGAATATATCATGTTGCCAATTAACCAGCATTTTCCCAGGATGATGGCACTTTAAAATGGTTAAACATTACATTGAGAGGAGGAGAACAAGGGTTGCTCTCAATCCCTCCTCCCCTTATCCTCTAGAGGCTAGTGTATAAGGATTACCTTCCCAACTCTGGTTTCATAAAAGAGAGCTGGAAATAATATAGCATCAGTTTATAAACCAGACAGGGTCTGGCCTGTTGTGTCAATATGGAAAATCAATCTGCGAGTCTCACCCTTGCAAGATGGCATTTGGGGTTGCTTTTGAAATCCATCCTGGAGAGGAATAAAAGAACACTGCCATGGGCCACCTGAACACACACCTCAAAGGAAAGACTGCAAAGGCTCATTCCTCTGAGGACTTTCCAGTCCTCGTGTCAAGGCAGGGGGTAGGAAGGAAGGTGTTCAAGAAAGGGGATGTAGCCAGTCAAGGATGCTCACTCACTCCTTAAGGTGACCCTCACTGCTCATTAAAAAAAAAAAAAAAAATAGAAAGAAGTTGGAAAACAAAGTCCTTTTATATTGTGTCTATACTTCCCAGGTTTTTTCCTTTAATATAGTAAATAAAAGTATTTATAATTTGACAAACTAGCTATTTCATTAACAGTTTCTGAGCTGTTCTTAATTTCTCATGTCTCTCCTAGCTCAAATCACCCACAGCTTTTAGATTTCTAAGTGGGACTCCTCAGGAGGACCCACAGGTAACCAATCACATTTTGTCCCAAGAAAAATTCAGAGAATGTCAATAACATCACCTTTCCTATTTCCAGAGTAAAAATTTCTTAAGAGTTTGAAATTTCTTTTTAGGCACCCCTCACCTGATATTTACCCTTGGCAATAAATTTTTTGGTTAAGGTTATTTCTATATGGCTCCTATGTTGTCATCTAGGATAGCTCCCTCATTTTTCCAGTTGTGGAAACTGAGGGCTAAGCAGATAAAACAAGTTGCCTAAAGTAAATATATAATGTAGGGCATATGGGAGCATTAAAAGCACTTGGTCATTTCTCACTGACATAATCATTTAAGTATCATGTCTCAGTCCCTTAGGTTCTCATTATATTTTAGTCCTAAATACTATGCTTTTCTTTGCAAAGAAATAAGATTTAGAAGGAGGGTTCTGTTATAACAAATGTCTCACTGGGTGGAGTAGTGGGAAAAGTGTATATTTAGAAACACAGGTGATATAACAGTTTTATATACACACACATGCATATATACATCTCTGTGTGTGTGTTATGTCAACAAGAATCCTTTTTCCATTATAGCCAACAAGTGGTTTTCCAGCCTCTGCTTCAAGATGTCTGTTTTCAGGAAACTTGCTGTCTTTTGATGTAGCTCAGCTTAATGGACAGAAAACTTAACCTGAAGTCAATAATTCTAGAGCTCAAATATCACCTCTGACACTTAAGAATTGTTTCTCTATGAACACGTTTTTCCTCCCCTGAATTAGTTTTCTCAACTGATATACTGATACCTGTAATAACTATCATATAATGTTATTGAAAGGCTTAACTGAGATAATGCACATAAAGCACTTTGCAAACTTGAAAGCACCATGTAAATGTTGTTTATTGTGATCAGGCCTGTGGTTTGAGATCTTTATGAGTTCCTTGAGAGTACAATTTTTTTTGTTTTGTTTTGTTTTTGGTCTTTTTATGGCTCCCCAGTGCTTTGGTGCTTGATAAATGCTTGTGGATTCATTGGCTGATTTAAATATGATTAATTTTGGTATTGTTTTCCTAATGTTAAACCATCCTTGAAGTGTTTATATAAATCCAGATGGCCATAAAGGATCAGGTTTTTTTGGATATATTGCTTTAGTCTTTTCGTTAGGGTTTTATTTAATATTTTGCATCAGTATTACATTAGTGATATATTGTTCCATATCCCTCCTTACTTTTTTTTAATTGTGCCTTTCCTTGGTTTGAAAATTAGGAATTCATTTGTCTTATACAGTATTTTCTCAACTTCTGAGATTAATTTGTATAGTCTCCGTATTAATTTTTCTTTGAATGTTTGATAGGATTCATCCACAAATCCATCTGGACTAGGGAATTCTTCTTTTATAGATGCTATACAGTTAGTTAAATTTCTTTTTTTCTCCTTGAAATTACATTGCTTAAAATCTCTATTTCATGTTCTGTTAATTTGGGTATTTTATGTTTCTGTAGATATCAACCTCATCAATTTTCATAGCCTGTCTCTGAAATATATATACAATAGATAAGACTGAATATGAGACCCCTCTCATGAATAATTACATGTTAAATAGAAGACAGGATCAAATGAAATTAATAGATCTCTTTCTACTCACAGAATTTTAGGTATCAGCTTGCTAGCTATAGAGGCATCGTTTCTAGCAAGATATCCTTCCTGGGGTCTTAAAGATAATACTGGAATCATAGTTATGGTGCAGAAAGGGACCTTAGAATCAACTTAGTATAATCCTACAATTTTACTGATGAGGAAACTGAGGCTTATTAAAGTTAAATGATGTCTAAATTCTGACAGATGAATCCTCTCAAGTCTTCTTAATATAGACACAATAGTTTTTCTCTTTTATGATACTTTTTCTTTCTATTTTGTTCACATCAATTCATTTTCTGACTCATTGCCCACAGAAGAGGTTAATAGGGTGTTTTGGGACGACTAGCTCCTCTGCTGTGAGGGCTTACTAAGCCCTTTTCAGGATGTTTATCCATCTTTGATATCCACCTATTTGCCCATTCGCCTGTGGCTTTAAGAAGGTGTCACATGCTCAGTGGCAACCAATGGTCTCAAACATGGTGAGTAGAGGGATGTCTGCTTCCAATCATGTAAAGACTTCTTCTGGCAGAATGGATAGATGAAAACAATTTGCATAGGTAGCGTGGAACACTTACAGCTTAGTCCAATAGTGAACACATCCAGGTCATCCTCTGCATCCTGACATCCACTCATGATCCCGTAGGCTTCTATTCTAAATTTCTCTTCCTTTTTTCATCCAGACTTTCAGGAAATGTTGCTTAAACTTCTCACTTGTCAACCCTTTCCATCTGGCTTCTGATTACCTGAGCTTACTTAACCTGAGAAAGTGGAAAGATGGCTCTCCCTTATGATCTTAGCTTAAAAAAAAAAAAAAAAAGCTCCATTCTCTCCCTCACTTTATATATTCAGTGAGTTGCCAATCTTGCCCTTTCTACCTCCATGACATCCCTTGTATCCAACCCCTTTTCCTATGCTTCTACACTCATGTTTTTTTCATACTCTCATAACTTTCATCTGTACTGTTGAAATAGCCATCTAATGGATTATTCTTCACTAGGTTCTTATTCCAATTCTTCCTCAAATATTTCTGAGTGTGCTTTACCTTAAATATAGATTGACCATATTATTTTCATATTACACAAACCCCCAATATTCCTTATGGCCTCTAGGGAAAAATATAAATTTCTCTGTTTGTTTTGGGGAAAAACATTCATTCCAGAAACCCAAACTGTTGTACATTAATCCTGTTTCTGGATTTTTTTTTATTTCAGGCAAATATCTGTCTCTTGACACCTCATCCATGGTAAATTTTATGCCTCAGAAAATTTATGTAATTCAAGATGGAACTAAAAAATAAAATTCTACCCAAAACCATTCATCATTAGTCATTTGGAATTGTCTTGAATCATTTCTGAGAAGAGCTAAGTCAATCATAGTTGATGATCATCTCACAGCATTACTGTTACTGTGTACAATTTTCTCTTGGTTCTGTTCACTTCTGCATATATTTATATATGTCTAGGTTGTTTTTTTTACCATTGCATTTTATTTATTTTTTTGTGTGTTTTTTTGTTAATTTTATAATTATAACATTTTGGACAGTACATATGTATAGGGGATTTTTTACAACATTATCCCTTGTACTCCTTCTGTTCCGAATTTTTCCCCTTCTTTCCTCCACCCCCTCCCCTAGATGGCAGGCATTCCCATACATATTAAATATGTTATAGTATATCCTAGGTACAATATATATGTACAGAACCAAATTTTTGTTGTTGTTGTTGCAAAGGAAGAATTGGATTCGGAAGGTAAAAATAACCTGGGGAGAAAAACAAACAAACAAAAAAATGCTAAAAGTTTATACTCATTTCCCAGTGTTTCTTCTCTGGGTGTAGCTGATTCTGTCCATCATTGATCAATTGGAATTGGATTAGCTGTTCTCTATGTTGAAGATATCCACTTCCATCAGAATATATCCTCAAATAGTATTGTTGTTGAAGTGTATAATGATCTCCTAGTTCTGCTCATTTCACTCAGCATCAGTTGATGTAAGTCTCTACAAGCCTCTCTGTATTCATCCTGTTGGTCATTTCTTACAGAACAATAATATTCTATAACCTTCATATACCATAATTTACCCAACCATTCTCCAATTGATGGGCATCCATTCATTTTCCAGTTTCTAGCCACTACAAAAAGGGCTGCCACAAACATTTTGGCACATACAGGTCCCTTTCCCTTCTTTAGTATTTCCTTGGGATATAAGCCCAGTAGTAGCACTGCTGGATCAAAGGGTATGCACAGTTTGATAACTTTTTGGGCATAGTTCCAAATTGCTCTCCAGAATGGTTAGATGCTTTCACAACTCCACCAACAATGCATCAGTGTCCCAGTTTTCCCACATCCCCTCCAACATTCATCATTATTTGTTCCTGTCATCATAGCCAATCTGACAGGTGTGTAGTGGTATCTCAGAGTTGTCTTAATTTGCATTTCTCTGATCAGTAGTGATTTGGAACACTCTTTCATATGAGTGGAAATAGTTTCAATTTCTTTATCTGAAAATTGTCTGTTCATATCCTTTGACCATTTATCAGTTGGAGAATGGCTTGATTTCTTATAAATTAGAGTCAATTCTCTGTATATTTTGGAGATGAGGCCTTTGTCAGAACCTTTAACTTTAAAAATGTTTTCCCAATTTGTTTCTTCCCTTCTAATCTTGTTTGCATTAGTTTTGTTTGTGCAGAAACTTTTTAATTTGGTGTAATCAAAATGTTCTATTTTGTGATCAATAATGGTCTCTAGTTCTCCCTTGGACACAAACTCCTTCCTCCTCCACAAGTCTGAGAGCTAAATTATCCTATGTTCCTGTAATTTATTTATGATCTCATTGTTTATGTCTAAATCATGGATCCATTTTAATCTTATATTAGTATGTGGTGTTAAAGCTGGGTCCATGCCTAGTTTCTGCCATACTAACTTCCAGTTTTCCTAGAAGTTTTTATCAAATAATAAATTCTTATCCCAAAAGTTGGGATTTTTGGGTTTGTCAGATACTATATTGCTATTTTTATTCACTATCTTGTCCTGTGAACCTAACCTATTCCATTGATCAACTAGTCTATTTCTTAGCCAATACCAAATGGTTTTGGTGAGTGCCGCTTTATAAGATAGTTCTAGATCAGGTACAACTAGGCCACCTTCATTTGATTTTTTTTTATTACTTCCCTTGAAATTCTCGACCTTTTGTTCTTCCATATGAATTCTGTTGTTATTTTTTCTAGGTCATTAAAACAGTTTCTTGGTTGTCTGATTGGTATAGCATTAAATAAATAGATTAGTTTAGGGAGTATTGTCATCTTAATTATATTCGCTCAGCCTATCCAAGAGCACTGAATGTCTTCCCAATTATTTAAATCTGACTTTATTTTTGTGGCAAGTGTTTTGTAATTTTTCTCATATAATTCCTGACTATTCTTTGGTAGATGGATTCCCAAATACTTTATACTCTCAACATTTGTTTGGAATGGAATTTCTCTTTGTATCTCTTGCTGTTGCATTTTGTTGGTGATATATAAAAATGCTGAGGATTTATGTGGATTTATTTTGTATCCTGCCACTTTGCTAAAATTCTGAATTATTTCTAATAGCTTTTTAGCAGAGTCTTTGGGGTTCTCTAAGTATACCACCATGTCATCTGCAAAGAGTGATAGTTTGATTTCCTCATTTCCTACTCTAATTTCTTGAATCTCTTTCTTGGCTCTTATTGCCGAGGCTAGCGTTTCTAGTACTATATTGAATAGTAATGGTGATAGTGGGCAACCTTGTTTCACTCCTGATCTTACTGGGAAAGGTTGCAGTTTATCTCTATTGCATATTATGCTTACTGACGGTCTTAAATATATGCTTCTGATTATTCTAAGGAATAGTCCATTTATTCCTATACTCTCAAGAGTTTTTAGTAGGAATGGATGTTGGATTTTGTCAAATGCTTTTTCTGCATCTATTGAGATGATCATATGGTTTTTATTAATTTGATTATTAATAGGGTCAATTATACTAATAGTTTTCCTAATATTAAACCAGCCCTGCATTCCTGGTATAAATCCTACTTGATAATAGTGTATTATCCTGGGGATGATTTTCTGAAGTCTTTTTGCTAATATTTTATTTAAGATTATATCATCAATATTCATTAGGGAGATTGGTCTATAATTTTCTTTCTCAGTTTTCGATCTACCTGGTTTAGGTATCAGTACTATGTCTGTGCCATAAAAGGAATTTGGTAGGACTCCTTCAATCCATATTTTTTCAAATAGTTTATATAGCATTGGAGTTAGTTGTTTTTTAAATGTTTGGTAGAATTCACATGAAAATCCATCTGCTCCTGGGGAATTTTTTCTTAGGGAGTTGATTAATACCGTGTTCTATTTCTTTTTCTGACATGGGACTATTTAGACTATTTACTTCTTCCTTTGTTAATCTGGGCAAGCTATATTTTTGAAGGTATTCTTCCATTTCATTTAAGTTATCGAATTTATTAGCATAAAGTTTGGCAAAGTAGCTCCTAACTATTGTTCTAATTTTCTCTTCTTTAGTGGTGAGTTCTCCCTTTTCATTTTTAAGACTATCAATTTGCTTTTCCTCTTTCCTTTTTTAAATCAGATTTACTAAGGGTTTGTCTATTTTGTTGGTTTTTTCATAGAACCAACTCTTATTTTTATTAATTAATTCAGTAGTGTTTTTTTTGTTTTTTTTTTTACTTTCAATTTTATTAATCTCACTTTTTATTTTTAGAATTTCAAGTTTCGTGTTTGTCTGGGAGTTTTAAATTTGTTCCTTTTCTAGCATTTTTACTTGTAAGCCCAATTCGTTGACCTTCTCTTTCTCTATTTTATGCAAGTAGGCCTCTAGAAATATAAAACTTCCTCTTATTACTGCTTTGGCTGTATCCCACACATTTTGGTATGATGTCTCATTATTGTCATTTTCTTGGGTGAAGTTATTAATTATGTCTATGATTTGCTGTTTTACCCAATCATTCTTTAGTATGAGATTATTTAGTTTCCAATTATTTTTTGGTCTATTTTGCCCTGGCTTTTTATTGAATGTAATTTTCATTGCATTGTGGGCTGAAAAGGATACATTTACTATTTCTGCCTTACTGCATTTGATTTTGAGATTTTTATGTCCTAGTATATGATCAATTTTTGTATAGGTTCCATAAACTGCTGAGAAGAAAGTGTACTCGTTTCTGTCTCCATTTAGCTTTCGCCAAAGATCTATCATATCATATGGTGTCTTTTATAATAAAATGCAAGCTTCTTGAGCATGGGGGAGTCTCTATATTCCTTTTTGCTTTCTTTATTTTTTTTATCTTTAGCTGAGCACTTTACAAATATCTCATTTAATTCTAATAACAAATTATTATAGATAATATAATATTTTAGTAAATAGTTGTTTTTATTGATGTTTCAATCATGCATGACTCTTTATGACCTCACTTGCTTTTTCTTGGCAAAGATATAGAATTGGTTGGACATTTCCTTCTCCAGCTCACTTATTCAATGAGGGAAGTGAGAAATACAGTTAAATGACTTGCCCAAGGTCACACATATAATAAGTGTTTGAGTTCAGATTTGAACTCAGGAAGATAAAATTTATGTAGTATTATGCTACTTATTTGCCATTAGTAGGTAGACTTTTTTTTTTTTTTTTTTTTTTTTTTTTACTATTCCCATTATGTGGATGAGGGGATGAGGAAACTGAGGGAGACAGAGGTTAAACTAATAAGCACCAGATTTCAATTCAGGTCTTTTCAAAGCTATCTTTCTGTATCTTGCACCAACTATCAAGCTGCCACAAGACCAAGGAAGGATCTCTGAGTTTTTATGCCAGGACAACATTGATAAATTATAAAACTGTTCTTAAGGTCATGAACTTATTAGTAATTTTTTTTAAGAACAAGGACTCTTTTATTTAATAAATATTTGGTGAATTATTTGGTAATTTGAACATACCTAATTACACCTTCCTTCTGCCATTCATATTGTCATTCAAACATATATGCTGTACATGCATAGTCATTATATATATTTTTTAAGTATGTTATTTTTTTATCATGGTGTTAACTCCCTGATGTCATAGTGTTATTTGAGAATGAAACAATAACAACAACATATTTAAATGTTATTAAGATAAAGAATTCTATGTAACAAAATTCTTTCTAAATCCAGTCATATATCCTTTAGCAATAGTACTTGGTTGATGTGGTTATAAAGAAAACTTTTCTACAGTTTCTCTTTTTATTTTTTATTAACTTTTTTTTTTTTAAACATTTTGTGTAAAGACTGAAACTCTTGAGTTGATGCACTGGGGTTGGACAACCAAGCATTTAAGGCTAATTACTGATTGGACAATACTCTATTAGAATATGCTTGGAAAATGGCCCCTCCCACTATTCTGTGTTGGCTCCATCTATTGGTGAATAGAGAGAATTGTAGGAGGGATTAGAAGGTGAAGTACACTACAAATGCATGAGGTCCTTTCCCTTTTTATGTTTTCTTTGGGTTACAGACCTAATAGTGGTATTGCTGGATCAAATGATATGCACAGGTTTATTGTCCTATGGGCATAGTTCCAAATTGCTTTCCAGAATGGTTTGGATAGATTCACAACTCCACCAACAATATATATCAGTGTCCAATTTTCCCACATTCTCTTCAACATTTATCATGTCTTTTTCTGTTAAATTATCCAATCTGATAGGTGTTAGGTGCTTTTATTATGCATTTCTCAAATCAGTAGTAATTTAGAGCATTTTTTTTATATGACTATAGATTATTTGGATTTCTTCATCTAAAAATTGTCTCCATATCTTTGATCATTTATCATTTGGGAATGACCTGTATTCTTATAAATTTACTCAGTTCTTCATATATTTTAGAAATGACATTTATAAGAGACATTAGCTATAAAAAATATTCCCTAGTTTTCTGCTTTCCTTTTAATCTTGGTTGCACTGCTTTTGTTTGTGGAAAACCTTTTTTAATATAATGTAATCAAAATTATCCAATTTACATGTTTTCTATATCCTGTTTGGTCATAAATTCTTCCCTTCTTCATAGATCTGACAGGTAAACCATTTTTTGCTCACCTAATTTGTTTGTGGTATCAACCTTTAAATCTAAATCATAATCCCATATTGGCCTTATCTTCATTTGGGGTATAACATATTGAGCAATACCTAATTTCTGCTATGTTATTTTCCAGTTTTCCAAGCAATTCTTGTCAGATAATGAGTTCTTATCCCAGAAGCTAGAGTCTGTTTTGTTTTTTGTTTTTTTTAAACAGTAGATTACTATTGTGATCGGCTATTATGTCTTTTGTATCTAACCTATTCCATTGATCCATCACTCTTATTTCTTAACTAGTACCAAATAGTTTTGATGATTGCTATTTTACAACATAATTTTAAATCTGGTACAACTAAGACATCTTTCTTTGTTTTCTGGGATTACTTCCCTTCATATTCTTGACCGTGTGGTGTCTTTATGAGAATGTCATCCCCTTGAGAGTAGGGACTTCATTTTTGCCTTTCTTTGTATGCCCAGTGCTTGGTCCTATGTCTGGCACCTAGTACATTTTGTTGATTGATTAACTGACTGATTAATTGAGCCCACATTTCCAATAATCCACAAAGATACTGTTAAAGACTTTGTCAAATGCCTTTGTGAATTCTAGGCATATTCTGAAACCTGTTCTCAAGGATCTTAAATTCTATTGATTATAGTAGTAAGATAATAACTTTCTTTTCCCTTCATTTTAGAAGGTTTTAGCTCTGGGTTCCTACTTCTGTGCTTTTCAAGACTTCTTGTACAATAATCTACAATTGGTTAGATTCCTGACTAACTGATCTTCTGACTACTTCACAGACAGATAGGGATCTTTCTGTCTTAGGACTCAAACAATAAAAATTGTCTAGTCATGTCAATTATATCTGATTTTTTGCCATGCCATTTGGAATTTTCTTGGTAAAGATAATGGAGTGGTTTTCCATTTCTTTTTCCATCTCATTTTACAAGTCAGGCAAACAGGCTTAAGTGACTTGCCCAGGGTTATACAGCTAGTAAGTGTCTAGGACTGGATTTGAACTCTGCTTTTCCTGACCCTAAACCTGGCTCACTATCCACTGTGCTCTATAAGGAACAGTAAAATATCAAGCTTAAATGGTACTTTAAAGTTTATAGAACTAATTTCTTCCAACAACCTTGTCCATCAGATAGTCGAAATATACTTATTTCTGTTTGATTTTACTCTTTAAAATATTGATATGTTTTGTTTTCCTATAATTTTCAACCCTAACTAAAAACTTTTTCCCTCTGTTACTTGGTGAGATTTTCCTTTTGTATGCATATACTTGAGTCATAGATTTTGAGCTGGAAGGGATATCATAGCCATTTAATCTAAACCTTCAATTTTATAGATGATGAAAATAAGACGGAAAGATGGAAGTCAATTGTTCAAAGTCATATTGGTAGTTGGTGTTGGGAGTCATATTTGAATCCATGTCCTTGGATTTCACAGAAAAGTTTTCTAAAACAAAGAATAAAAACATAAAAAGAAAAATATTAAAAAGCAACTCAATTAAATTAAGTGGCACATTTAGCTAATCTCAGCATAGCTATGAGGTGTACCATTCAAAGCATCCCATTTCTACAAAGATTGGAGAGGGGTGTATTTTTTCATCTTTTTAGGGTCCACATTAGTGACTGAAATTGCAGAGTATTCACTTTCATCTTTGTTGTTCTATTGTATGCTTGTATCACTCTCATTTTAGTGATAAAGCTGAGGGTGAGAGTATGAACTCTAATCCTGGTCACCTGATGCCAGCGCGAAGGCTGCTTCTTAAACTGGGACCATGGGGGAATAGAGCAGAGCTGGTCTTTCTCTTTAACTCTAACTAGCCTCAAAGTGGAAATAACACTTGAAAATGGATTTCACAGCATCTTGCTTTGCTATTGATCCAGAGCCCGTGCCTGATATTACAAATCAAACCACTTATTAAATCATTCTCCCCTGACATATCTGATGGAGTAATTTCCATAACTCATATTAGTCATAACTCAGAAGGTGAAAGCTATACCTTAAAAGAACCAAGTGGCTTTGTGTTTGGTCCAAAACAAATACAGAAATGCAGCTTTCAGGAAATGCAATTTAAAGGCATATTCGAGTGATTTCATCTTCAGGATCAGCATGCTATGCATATTAAGCCCATAGCAACTTTGCTGGAGAACAAAAGTCTTTTCTAAAAGACTCAATTTAATAAAACCACTTTGCCATCATTTGTCATCAGCTGGTGATCTAGCAGGAAGTGGAGAGAGTTTGGAGGCCATGCTTTCAAAGTGATGCCTGGAGTAGGACTTTCTTGTTATTGGACAATTTGATAACAAACTCAGGACATGTAATTTTGAATAAAAGTAATAGTCTCCTTATATAAAATATGCAGAGGTTGTTACTCCCATCATTTTAGGGAAATGTTTTTTAAAAAAAGAAAAACAAAAAAGAATGAATTCTCTACTTAATATTGGATCTTATACTTTGGTGATAGTATGTGTATATGTATGTACTTGGATATATATGTGTATATCAATATCTCTCTCTCTCTCTATATATATATATCTGTGTGTATGTTTTAATAAATGTAAAATCATAGCCATAAAATATTTAAATATATTTTAAATATTAAAATACAAAAATATCACATATATATGTATGTATAACATTCCATAGTTAACAAATTAAGGGGCATTTATTAAGTGATTAATGTATATCTGGCATCATACTAAGCACTGGGGATATAAAAAAGAGCAAAAAATCAAAAGCAAACTAAAGCAATCTCTACCCTCCAAGAATTTTTATGCTGACTGGGGAAACAGCAAGCAGACATCTATGGACAAATAAAATGTAGATAGGATAAATTGGGTATAATTTCACAAGGGAAGGTGTTAGCATTGAAGGAAATCAAAAAAAGGCTTCTTATAGAAAAATAAAGTTTTTAATATTTTTGCTTTTCTGTGTTATTTAGCACTAGTTCACTATGGTAGATATATTTATTTTGTAAATAATGAAACTGAGGTTCAAATATTTGCATAAAATAGCACAGCTAAAATTTACTCTTCCTTGAATGTCAACCTTGAATCATCAACCCAGTGTTCTTTGCAGACTATTTTCCTTTCTGCTCTTATAGCCCTAGAGCCCAGTACAGTACTTGATCAATCATAGGTGTTTAACAAATGCTTGTTGAAATTAGATTGAATTGGGATTAGTGCTTGAGTTGGCATTAAACCCAATGGGTACTGGACACATATATTGGCACTGGGAGTAGAAAGGTGCTAGGGAACCTAGCAACAATAATGCTAGGGAACAGAATAATAAGAGTCTGCATTAATCTTGTGACTCTTCATCTTTTACATTGTACACAATGTCCCATTTGCATAGGCAACAAGTCTGTACAAAGACAAGTCTTGTGCTACCTGACTCTTGTGGTATACATACTTGTTGCTGGGGCATGTTGGCAAGGGCAGATGAGAGGGGTATAAGTATAGGACAGCAGAGGGAGAGAGAGGAAGCAGAAAGGAGAGACAAGATGATGTAATCAAGTAATAAACCTCTAACTGCATACGTGGTGTCAGACTTCTCTGTCATATTCGGAGATGTCCAAAGGTCGTAGAAATGATGATATTTGTGGATAAGTGTTCAGACTCCTGCTAGTGTCAGCAGGTCTGCACTACCTGAGGACCCCAACAGAAAGGGTCATACTCTTTCAGATGAAGTGGAAGTAGAATCAATAGAACATGACAATTTGGATGGAGGAAAAGAAAAAAAATTAGCTTCAGTAACATCAAATTTTAACATGAATTTGCTGAGGGGATTGTAGTGACTTACAAAAGAAATAGGGAAGACTTCTGGGGATGGGACCAAGATGGTAGAGTGAAGCCAGGAAGCTGCTTGAGATTTCCCAGTTTCCCTTGAAAACCACATGAAACCAAGCCTCTGAAAAGTTTCTGATGGAAACCATTCTGCAATTGAAGATAGACTGGAAAAAAATCATGAAAGGTCAATCTCACTGAGATGAAAAGGGAGTTCAGCCCATCAGACATATTCTGGGAAAGTTAGAGAGATGGTCTTAATCACAGCAAATGAGCAACTAAGACTCTCAGTCCTGGCTCAGTAGAGGAGCAGGTAAGTGGGGCAGGTTCCAGTCCTAGCTCCTAAGGCAAACTTTGGGAAACCAGGATGTTTCCTGAAAAGAAGGGTAGCCAAGCTATCCCTTACAATCATAAGGGACCCTTTGCTAAACGTCAAGGCTCAGAGCTGCAGGAGAAGAGTTAAACTATAAAAGTAAAAAAAGGAGTAAATACCAAAAGAAAAAGAAAGAAAATGAGCAAAAAACAGAAAAGAAACTTGACGATAGGAAGTTACTCTGGTGAAAGGGCAGTCCAAAACACAAACTCAGACAAGGATAAAATGTGAGCAGAAGATATCTCAAATAGTGGTATGAATTGGTCTCAAGCCCAAAGAGGTTTTTAGGAAGTGTTCATAAAAGACTTAAAAATGCAAATAAGAGAAGTAAAAGAAAAAAAATGAGAAAGAAAATGATGGGTATTCATAAGAGAGTTGAAAAAGGAAGGAAAATTTTGCGTGAAGAAAACATCTCCTTAAAAAGTAAAATTTACCAAATTGAAAAAGAGATATAAAAGATAACTGAAGAAAATAATGCATTAAGGCCAAGATGGTGGAGAAGATACACGGGAATCTGTAAGCTCCTTTCTTCCCTCATTACCAATTAGTTAAATCAGCCTCAAAAATAATGCTGGACTGATAGAAACCACAAGGACTGGAAGCACAACTTACCAGCTGAAGAGAATCTGGAGTTTCAACAGAAAAGGTCAGCACAGACAGGGTTAGGTGCTAGCACGCTGTGCCGATCAAGCTCTGGAGAACTCTGGGATCAGAGAAGCCACTGAGATAGAAGAATCTGGCACAGGCTGTTAGCACTTCTCTGCTTATAAAACAGCAGTTCAGAAGAGAAATCAAGCCACTTTAAAATATAAAGCCAGATACTAGAACCACCCCAATCTGGAAGTGACCTAACAGATCTCAGCAAGGCTGTGCAGCCACTTTCTGCTGCCTGGAGCTTCACCTTGGGTTAGTTAAGAGCATGGAACAGCAGGGACACAGCCCAAAACAACATCTAATTCACATAGTGCTGGGCTTGGCTGGAGGCTGTGGAACTCAGCTAGAAATCCCATAGAAGATGAACATTTGAAATAGGGACCTCGGTTTCTGGGCAGACACTTCCAGTTTGAGCGCAGGCGCTTTTCACGTCAGCTGCTGATGTCCACACCCCACAGGACGCATTGGCTGGGCTTTGTGTTGCCTTTACTGTTCAGTCTTAAATCTCAGGGAAGTCTCTAGGACACAGAGCAGGGTGCTTCA
Organism: Sminthopsis crassicaudata; assembly: GCF_048593235.1. Classification (NCBI taxonomy): domain Eukaryota; kingdom Metazoa; phylum Chordata; class Mammalia; order Dasyuromorphia; family Dasyuridae; genus Sminthopsis; species Sminthopsis crassicaudata. The sequence continues at coordinate 41,733,194 of NC_133620.1, forward strand.
CTGGGCAACCCTCACAGCACAGTTGTACTAATCACCTCTGAGGCACTTCCAAGGAGGAGGAGGGGAACTCTCTCCCAAAGCTATCTCTTAGATCAGGCACAGGGGCCGTGGCATCCATCCAGTCTGGGAGGAAGCTGGTAAAGAAATAAATAAATAAACTTCTTATCCCAAGGGCAGACCTCAAAAGATTTTTTAACCATGAGTAAAAGCTAAAGAGAACCATTGATTCCTTCTACACAGAGAAAGAGCGGGTATTCAACCCCGAGGAAGTTAACAGCAGAGAGTCAGCAGATAACAGCCTAAAGGGGAATGATACCAGGCCCCCATCACATAACTCTCTCCTAGAAGAGACTATAAAAAAGTTAAGAGAGTTTGAAGAAAAATGGGGAAAGGAAAGAGAAGCTATGATAGAATATAACAACATTCTGAAATTTGAGTTGGAAAAAATAAAGAATTCACATTAGATTCAGGGAAACAAAATTTGGGAATTAGAAAAGGTTAAAAAATCAGAGGAAAGTAGGAATTCTGAATTGGAAAAGATAAAAAATTCTCAAGAAAGTAGGATTTCTAAATTGGAAAAGATAAAAAAGTGTCAAGAAAGTAGGATTTCTGAATTGGAAAAAGAAAATAATTCTCTAAAAAAATTAGGGAAATGGAAAAAAGTTCAATAGAGCAAAATAATTCATTTAAAAACTCAATTGGGCTTATACAAAAAGAACTAAAAATGTGAATGAAGAAAATAACTCATTAAAGATCAGGATGGAACAAAAAGAAATGAATGATTCATTGAGAACCCAAGAATCAGTCAAACAAAACAAAACAAAAAAAAAAAAAAAAGAAAGAAAGAAAAGCTGGAGAATAACATCAAATACTTACTGGGAAAATCTATAGACCTGGAAAATAGATCTAGGAGAGATAATCTGAGGATCATTGGACTTCCCAAAAACTATGACCAAAAAAAGAGCCTAGATTCTATTTTACAGGAAATCATCAAAGCGAACTATCCAGAGATAATAGAAACAGAAGGGAAAATAGGCATTGAAAGAATTCATCAAACACCTTCTGAAAAAGACCCTAAAAAAAGAACTCCACAGAATATTGTGGCTAAGCTGCAGAATTACCACACAAAGGAAAAAATATTGCAAGCAGCTAGAAAAAAGCAATTCAAATATCAAGGGGCTACAATAAGAGTCACTCAAGATCTGGCTGCCTCCACATTAAAAGATCAAAGGGCCTGGAACCTGATATTCTAAAAGGCAAAAGATCAAGGATTGCAACCAAGAATAAACTACCCAGATAAATTTATCATCTTCTTCCATGGAAGAAGGTGGTCATTTAATGAAACAGAGGAATTCCATTTGTTTCTAAAAAAAAAAAACAGACTTAAACAAAAAAAAATTGATCTACATCCACAAGACTGAAGAGAAACAGAAAAAGGTAAAAAGAACTCTTGAGAACTTTATCTCTGTTGTAGATATATAGAAAGTCCGCATGGATAATTTGATTTTACTGATATTAAAAAAAAAGGGGGGGAGTAGTAAAGGGAAGGAGGTAGTATCAGAAAAAGGAGAAGGAGTGATAAAAAGAAGGAAACTACATCCCAGGAAGAGGCATAGAAAATATACCATATTTGAGGGAATTTAGAGAGGGGGAGAAACATTGTGTGAATCTTACTATCATCAGAATAGGCTCAAAGAGTAAATAATTGACATATTTGTTTTTCAAAGAATTCTCTCTCACCTCATTAAAAAGGGGGAGAGAAAAAGGGAAAAGGAAAAGGGGAATAATCTAAGGGTCTTGGAAGGAGGGGGAGGGATACTAAAAAAGGGAGGGCTGCACGTTGCAAGTGGGGTCTATAAATTAAATATTGGGAAATGGTTCAGGGGGGTCAAGGGGAAAAGCATAATCTAGGGATAATATGATGGCAAGAAATGCAGAATTAGTAATTTTAAGTGTAAATGTGAATGGGATGAACTCTTACATCAAATGGAGATGGATAGCAGACTGGATCAAAAGTTAGAACCCTACAATATGTTGTTTACAGGAAATACACTTAAAGCAGGCAGATACATACAGAATAAAGGTAAAAGGTTGGAGCAGAATCTATTATGCTTCAGGTAAAGCCAAAAAAGCGAGGTAGGCATCCTTATCTCAGATCAAGCAAAGGCAGAAATTGATATAATTAAAAGAGATAAGGAAGGAAACCATATCCTGCTGAAAAGTAGCATAAACAATGAAGCCATATCAATACTAAACATATATGCACCAAGTGGTATAGCATCTAAATTTCTAAAGGAAAAGTTAAGAGAGTTGCAATAAGAAATAGACAGTAAAACTATAATAGTGGGAGATCTCAACCTTGCACTCTCAGATTTAGACAAATCAAACCTCAAAACAAATAAGAAAGAAATTTAAAAAGTAAATAGAACATTAGAAAAACTAGGTATGAGAGACCTTTGGAGAAAACTGAATGGCGATAGAAAGGAATATACTTTCTTCTCAGCAGGTCATGGATCCTATACAAAAATTGACCATATATTAGGACATAAACATCTCAAAATTAAATGTAGGAAGGCAGAAATAATAAATGCCTTCTTCTCAGATCACAATGCAATAAAAGCTACATTCAGTAAGAAGTTAGGGGTAAATAGACCAAAAAATAATTGGAAACTGAATAATCTCATCTTAAATAATGACTGGGTGAAACAGCAAATTATAGAAACAATTAATAATTTCACCCAAGATAATGACAATGATGAGACATAATGCCAAAATCTGTGGGATACAGCTAAAGCGGTAATAAGGGGAAATTTTATATCTTTCGAGGCTTATTTGAAGAAAACAGAGAAAGAGAAGATTAACGAATTGGGCCTGCAACTTAAAAAGCTAGAAAAAGACCAAATTAAAAACCTCCAACCAAAAATTAAACTTGAAATACAAAAATTAAAAGGAGAAATCAATAATATTGAAAGTAAAAAAAAAAACTATTGAATTAATAAATAAAACCAGGAGTTGGTTTTATGAAAAAGCCAATAAAATAGATAAACCTTTGGTAAATCTGATCAGAAAAAAAGAAAGAGGAAATTCAAATTATTAGTCTTACAAATGAAAAGGGGGATCTTTCCACCAATGAAGAGGAAATTAGAGAAATAATGAGTTACTCTGCCCAACTTTATGCCAATAAATTTGATAACTTAAGTGAAATGGATGACTTCCTCCAAAAATATAGGCTTCCTAGATTAAAAGAGGAGGAGATAAATTGCTTAAATAGTCCCATTTCAGAAAAAGAAATAGAACAAGCTATTAATCAACTCCTCAGGAAAAAATCCCCAGGACCAGATGGATTTACATGTGAATTCTACCAATTAGCCCCAATGCTATATAAACTATTTGAAAAAATAGGGGATGAAGGAGTCCTACCAAACTCCTTTTATGACACAGACATGGTACTGATACCTAAACCAGGTCGATCGAAAACTGAGAAAGAAAATTATAGACCAATCTCCTTAATGAATATTGATGCTAAAATCTTAAATAAGATATTAGCAAAAAGACTTCAGAAAATCATCCCCAGGATAATACACTATGATCAAGTAGGATTCATACCAGGAATGCAGGGCTGGTTTAATATTAGGAAAACTATTAGTATAATTGACCCTATTAATAATCAAATTAATAAAAACCATATGATCATCTCAATAGATGCAGAAAAAGCATTTGACAAAATCCAACATCCATTCCTACTAAAAACTCTTGAGAGTATAGGAATAAATGGACTATTCCTTAGAATAATCAGAAGCATATATTTAAGACCGTCAGTAAGCATAATATGCAATAGAGATAAACTGCAACCTTTCCCAGTAAGATCAGGAGTGAAACAAGGTTGCCCACTATCACCATTACTATTCAATATAGTACTAGAAATGATAGCCTCGGCAATAAGAGCCAAGAAAGAAATTCAAGAAATTAGAGTAGGAAATGAGGAAATCAAACTATCACTCTTTGCAGATGACATGAAGGTATACTTAGAGAACCCCAAAGACTCTGCTAAAAAGCTATTAGAAATAATTCAGAATTTTAGCAAAGTGGCAGGATACAAAATAAATCCACATAAATCCTCAGCATTTTTATATATCACCAACAAAATGCAACAGCAAGAGATACAAAGAGAAATTCCATTCCAAACAAATGTTGAGAGTATAAAGTATTTGGGAATCCATCTACCAAAGAATAGTCAGGAATTATATGAGAAAAATTACAAAACATTTGCCACAAAAATAAAGTCAGATTTAAATAATTGGAAAGACATTCAGTGCTCTTGGATAGGCTGAGCGAATATAATTAAGATGACAATACTCCCTAAACTAATCTATTTATTTAGTGCTATACCAATCAGACAACCAAGAAACTGTTTTAATGACCTAGAAAAAATAACAAGAAAATTCATATGGAAGAATAAAAGGTCGAGAATTGCAAGGGAACTAATGAAAAAAAAAAGTCAGAGGAAGGTGGTCTAAGTGTACCTGATCTAAAGCTGTATTATATAGCAGCAGTCACCAAAACCATTTGGTATTGTCTAAGAAATAGACCAGTAGATCAGTGGAACAGATTAGCTACAAAGGACAAAAAAGGGTACATCTATAGCAATCTAATCTTTGACAAACCCAAAGATTCCAACATTAGGGATAAAAATTCATTATTCGGAAAAAACTGTTGGGAAAACTGGAAATTAGTATGGCAGAAATTAGATATGGATCCACACTTAATACCATATACCTAGATAAGATCAAAATAGGTCCATGATTTAGGCATAAATAATGAGATTATAAATAGATTAGAGGAACAGAAAATAGTCTACCTCTCAGACCTGTGGAGGAGGAAGGGATTTATACCCAGAGGAGAACTAGAGATCATTATTGATCACAAAATAGAAGATTTTGATTACATCAAACTAAAAAGTTTCTGTACAAACAGTACTAATGCAACCAAGATTAGAAGGGAAGTAACAAATTGGGAAAATGTTTTTATAGTTAAAGGTTCTGATAAAGGCCTCGTTTCCAAAATATAGAGAGAAGTGGCCCTAATTTATAAGAAATCAAACCATTCTCCAATTGATAAATGGTCAAAGGATTTGAACAGATAATTCTCAGATGATGAAATTGAAATTATATCCATTCATATGAAAGAGTGTTCCAAATCACTACTGATCAGAGAAAAGAAAATTAAGACAACTGAAATAACACTACACACCTGTCAGATTGGCTAAGATGACAGGAACAAATAATGATGAATGTTGGAGGGGATGTGGGAAAACTGGGACACTAATACATTGTTGGTGGAGTTGTGCAAGAATCCAACTATTCTGGAGAGTAATTTGGAACTATGCCCCAAAAGTTATCAAACTGTGCATACCCTTTGACCCAGCATTGCTGCTATTGGGCTTATATCCCAAGGAATACTCAGGAGGGGAAAGGGACTTGTATGTGCCAAAATGTTTCTGGCAGCTCTTTTTGTTGTAGCTAGAAACTGAAAGATGAATTGATGTCCAGTAATTGGAGAATGGTTGGGTAAATTATGGTACATGAAGGTTATGAAATATTATTGCTCTGTAAGAAATGACCAGCAGGAGGAATACAGAGAGGCTTGGAAAGGCTTACATCAACTGATGCTGAGTGAAATGAATAGAACCAGAAGATTGCTGTACACTTCAATGTTGTATGAAGAGGTATTCTGATGGAAGTGGATATCTTCAACATAAAGAAGATCCAACTCACTTCAAGTTGATCAATGATGGACAGAAACAACTGCACCCAGAGAAGGAACACTGGGAAGTGAATGTAAATTGTTAGCCCTACTCTCTATCTACCCAGGTTACTTACACCATCGGAATCTGATACTTAATGTGCAACAAGAAAATGGGATTTACACACATATATTGTATCTATGTTATATTGTAACACATGTAAAATGTATGGGATTGCCTGTCATCTAGGAGAGGAAGTAGAGAGAGGGAGGGGATAATTTGGAAAAATGAATACAAGGATAATGTTATAAAAACAATACTCATGCATATATACTGTCAAAAATTATAAATAAAATAAAAAAATCACGCATTAAAAAGCAGAACAGGGGAAAAGAAGCTAAGGACTCTGTGAGATAGCAAGAACTAGTCAATCAAACT